>NC_053189.1:16772819-17080674 GCF_905163445.1 Pararge aegeria
ATACGCGGTCTTGTTCTTGGTCTTGGTCTTGCAAAAACGCAAGAACAAGACCAAGACTGCAAGACCAAGACTGAATTTGGGCAACACTAACCTGAATGTAATGTGTTTGTGGCACAGAGGTAAGGACTTCGAATTCGAATCCCTCCGTGAAAAATTTAAAGAAATAAGTATCCTTACGGTAGCCTCACAATATATTTATAACAATATAGTATTTGTAACTCACTAGATATCAGAGCAGAAACGAAAGTCATAGACTTCTTGTCACACGCGCTGAAACTAAAATGGCAATGGGCCGGACACACAGCCAGGCTGACTGACGACAGGTGGACCAAGAAAGTTACAACATGGACTGGCCCTAAAGGAAAAAGAAAACGAGGCAGACCCAAATCTAAATAAGCAGACGACATCTGCAGGATAGCCGGGACAGACTGGGTAAAGAAAGCCTCGCAACGAGGATCCTGGAAAGCTCTGGAGGAGGCCTATACCCGTAAGGGGTTCTCATCCACACATGACAAATAACACAATAAATGAAACAGACTGGGTAAAGAAAGCCTCGCAACGAGGATCCTGGAAAGCTCTGGAGGAGGCCTATACCCGTAAGGGGTTCTCATCCACACATGACAAATAACACAATAAATGAAACATAATAATAATATCAATAATAAGTTACAATAACAATAAAAACCAAATGACCAAACTAATAAGAAAATACTATGACAAAAACAAAAAAAAAAAAAAAAAACATATACATATAACTGCGACAATATAAAGATACTAAGTATACAAAAAAAAAAAAAGTACATATATATATTGACATGAAAACATGAAACTTATGCTGAGTAAATGCACGGTAATAAAAATTAACTCTGGTCAAGACTTATCTGTAAAATTTTGTATAAAATAGAATTTAAAAATCAATGTAAATTTTATATATTTGGAATGAGAAATAAATGGCTTTTTTATTTTATTTTTATTTATTAGTATTTGTAAGACAACATATTAGTCTTTATAAACAAAAAGTGGATATGAACAGTCGACTTACAAGAAATGGTCATAAATTAGTGACATCTGCATATCGTCTGCGAAAAGTGCAGGAGTCATTTGTGGGACTGAGTATACGCTTTTATAATATGATTCCTAAGGTAATTTTGGACTTACCAATGCATAAGTTCAAAGAATGTGTTAAAACACATTTATTACAGCGAGGTTATTAAACAATTGATGAATTTCTTAATGACAAGGTTGCTTGGAAGCATCCGGCTCCGCTTTCATCTCTCACAAGATAGAAAAATGAATTTTGAAATGTAAAATGTAAATTGTTAATGTTAGAAAAGAGCAACTGCTGAGTTTCTTGCCGGCTTCTTCTCGGTAGAATCTGCCTTCCGAACCTGTGGTAGTCACTACACACAGACAGACTTGACGGTTCAAAAGTGCTTTAACGTTTCTGTTATATGCGTTTTAATCACTTTCTTCAACGATGAAGGAAAACATCGTGAGGAAACCTGCATGCCTAAGGGTTCTTCATAATGTTCTCAAAGGTGAGTCACCTTTTTACCATCGAACCGCGGGGCCCCTTAACGATCTGCATCCCTACATGGTTGATAAACCGCGGACGCGATCTTCGTTTCTGATTCGCACCGCTAGGATCTGGAATGCCCTTCCAGCTTCCATTTTCCTCAGTACCTACAATATGAGTACCTTCAAATCAAGGGTGAAAACGCATCTATCTTCTAGGCAAGCGCGCTCCACCTTAGGCTGCATCATCACTTAACATCAGGTGTGATTGCAGTCAAGCGCTCGTTTAGAAAAAAAATAAAAAAAGGATTCCACCAATCCGCACTGGGCTAGCGTGGTGGACTACGGCCATAGCCCCTTCTCATTGCGGGAGGAGACCCGTGCCTTGTATTGGGTCGATATTGGGTTGATATGATAGCATCTGAACCTTTACAAATAGAAGCAGTATTGGATAGAAGCAGATACTTTACGGAAATCCATAATATATTATCAAAATTAAGGTTAATTTGCTCAACTCAGGAGAATCTGTATGGTGTAATTTATAATTACTTCAATCTGTATACTCCACACCAAACAGATCCTCGGCAATGATCCTCTACGCACGTTTCGCTCCGAAACCGGAGCATCCTCAGGAGATGTTGAATTTACAATGTATACTTGTTAAGTTACTTAACAATTATTATTTAAATAGAAGCAGTGTTTGCAGCGAGCTTAGAGTACATTTATAGAAATAATTGTTAGCTTCAATTAGCAATATAATCGGAAACGGATGCGTTTCATAAACACTGCAAAATAAAACGGCAAACTTATAACAATGTTCTCCTAGTTAAGTACCAACCCAGTTTTTCGTGTGTTATTATTTTCAGTTACAATTACTATAGTAAGATATTTTAGAAAAATTCCGTCAAACTGTAGAACAGTTTGTTGACGGGAACAACTCTCTTATAATAACGCAGTATGTTCAGATGCTACAACTATTTCAACTTATGAATAGTTAAGTAGATAGATTATAAAAACAAATGTTTTATCAATGGTTTTATGATGGAGCTGCAAATGGTTACTTTAATAGCATTTTCGGGGCCCTCACAAAAACATTTCTTAGCCTTTTAGGACCTTTTTTAAAGACTTATTGTATGCTGTGCTTAAGGACACAAATGCAGAGATATTTGTATCCCTAAACTCAGTAGGAAGGCCATTAAACAGACTGGCAACTTGGTTGTCCAACCACCAAAGTAATTCTGTTTACGTGGTACAATTCGTTTTCTGCCTACTTATTATACCTACTTCTTGTTTCCAAATCACCTTGTGTACATTTCTCACAGTTTATGACATGTGCTTGTTACGACAGTATAGGTACGAGTAATTTAAATTTGTGCTGGATCGGTGATATTTTACAAATCATAAATAATGTATCTTCCATGCAGTGTCTGATTAAGCATGCGCGTCTGCTTGCAAACGTCACTTTTGTTTATTTATTGTATGGAAAAGTGAAGTTACACAAAAGTGATCGCAAGATTATGCCTGTCGTAAAACTGTCGTAAGAATAGAATGGAATAGAAGAACTTTATTGCAACACAACACAATAGGGAAAACACAAGGAAAACAGTAATAGTATTAAGTGCTAGGGTGTAAAGGCGGCCTTATCATTAAACGAAACATTTTCCAGTTGTGGGAATCGAACCCACGGTCTTGGACTCAAAAAGCAGGGTCGCTGCCCACTGCGCCAATCGGCAGTCTAATATAAAACAAAATAAAAAAAAACCACTATCAAAACAAAGTCCAATGAGTATTTTTCTATTTAAGAATGGACTTTGTATCATCGACATTTATTTACTTGCACACAATAATATATGGACCGATCAAAGTCCATGTTATATTTTAGGGTTGGCACATTTTATGTGGAGGTGTAAATTCTTTGTTACCAGACCAAAGCGAGTTCTCGTATTTTACTTGACTCCGTCCGTCTACTTCTAGCGCACTTCGCTATAACTCGGTAGTTACCTAGTAGTTAGGATACCTTTTCTTTAAGTAGGGAATTCTCATTGAATTAAATATTATTCTCTACGGCTTCCGAAGAGGTGTAATAGTTACCTTGAACACTTAACACAAATGCAAATGCTTCATTCATGTAGACCAGTGTTTTTGAACGTGTGAGTCTGCAGTAAAAAAACAATAAAGTTTCATCAGATTTCCACCGGTTACGTATGCTCGTAAATTACGTTACCGATTCGCGATGTATTTGATGCACAAAAATGTGTTAACGTATTTAATTAAGTATTCACCCGAACGCTAATTATTATGAAAATTAATATATGATGCATTGATATTTGTCACGAAATAAAATACATGAAAACGAAAAAACGGTCGCCAAATATTTCTTCATACTATAGGGGTCGTGTCATAAAAAGGTTTAAAAACACTGTTTATCAGTTACTTATGAAGCGTTCATACATATACTATGTTACCATTATTGTAAGATGTTGGTGATAACTACATTCATTAACTTAAAACTAAAGTTTCAAACGCGTGTCCTGTTCTCAGAAGAGCCCACAGCTACCTTAGCCGATTTTTTTGCTATCACCACAGTCAAAAAAACAGTGTCGCAAATGCTTGCTGGCGATATTTCAGTGGCGTGGCTCATTTTCCCAACAGCTTGCTGATTCTTTGCCACGACTTATAACGAGATAAGAAGCCAGAAACAACAAATCTACAAGGCACTGTGTACGAGTCAGACGCTCTGGTGTACAGACCCCTAATCCACTCAAATTATATGCCACTGAAATAGCAGACTAAAAAATATAACCTTTTTAATAAACGAAATACCTCAATATCTGGTTTAGATCACATATTTGTAAATAGTAATGGTCGCAAAGTGGTTCTTATCCAACGATTATATTTCAAAAATATTGTTTCAATAATATTTTTATTTCTAAAATTAAAACTCCTATATCAACATTATCATATGAACTCATTACCGGCCCACTACATGGGCACGGGTTCCATCTTATAATGAGGGGGTTAAGGCCGTAGTCCACCACGCTGGCCCAGTGCGGATTGGTGTACTTCACACATCTTTGAGAACATTATAGAGAAACTCTCAGGTTTGCAGGTTTCTTCACAATGTTTTCCTTCACCGTTGAAGCAAGTTACATTTTAAAAGAGAGAGAAAGAGAGGAACAGAAGAGTAAATGTATCTTTCTTGCAACTATTTTATCTTTGCCTTTTAAGAATACATCCATAGTAATTGTTATAAATGCGAAAATGTTTTTGTTTTTTTGTCCTTCCTGTTTGTTTGTCCTTCCTTCACGCCTTAACTTATGCCTTAACAATTTGTTTTTATTTCGTTGCATACAGTTAGTTAAAAGGAGGTAAAGTTACATAGGCTTATTTTGGTCCTGGAATAACATCAAACTCCCAATGGAGAGGAACATTCGTATTTTGTCAAGATAAATCGTTCTTCCTTCACATCCTACCAAAGCAATCAAACGAATTATTAAATAAAAAGATAAATATCAGATAGTTATTAAATAAAATGACAAATATTTTCATTTGTAGTGTCAGCCCTGGAAACAAGCGAGGGACATTTGTAATGAAGCCCAAGAAATACTGATGAAATTCTGAAGTCACGACTCACGCCGCTTTCGCGTGTTTGCCTACTACATACGACTACCTATGTAATCTACATACTGCCTACTACTGTAATGCACTACGGGCTACGCAGGCTTGTATAACTAATCTGAAACGACGGGGTGTTATTAGTGTGTGTATGTGTGTGTGTATGTGTTTGTGCGTGTGTGTGTGCGTGTGTGTGAGCACGTGATCCGATTTGGTTGATTTTTTTGTTCAAAATCGGTCCAAAATACACATATTTTTTTACGTATCAATATGGGTATCAAATGATTTATTTTCTAGTAGAATACTACTACTACTACACAGTGTGATAAATTTCTATCACAGTTTTCCTAATATTGTTATCGAATGAAAGGACTTGACTAGTAGAATAATGTACATTATATTAATAGTCGGTGTTTTTTAATGAAATTATAAATAATTACTTATTTCCCAACTTGTCTATTAATGTTAAGTATAAAAAGTATAGGCTAGTAATAGCAGTAATATAGCCTATTGGCTGTGGCTGTCCCATTCAGCGAGACCGAGTTTGATTCCCGGTACGAACCTTTAACTTTTCAGTGTGATTTGCGTTTTTAATTTAATCAATTCAAATATTACTTACTTTTATGGTGAACGAAAACATCGTGAGGATAGCCAGCCCCTTCTCATGTTGATACGATGATTGGTTATTGTAAAAAAAAAATTTCGACAGCTAAAAATTACAAAGACAAATGTGGAATTTTAAAAGTGCACAGACACGTAACGTGTTGGCTCGTATTTAATTTTGCAACGTTCTGAAAACGAATCCGATCATGTCACGCATAAAATTCCTCTTATCAGTCTTTCTATGCGTGCTGTGAGTTGACTATACCCAAAGATAACGGATCTTCACCAAAGTCAACCCGCTAAGTATGTGAGCTAGAGAAGCGCTATGAAACGCTACATAGCTTAGTTATAACCAGTAGCGTGCACTTCGTACATTCACAAAAGCAATGCCTACCCTAAAATTTATATATAATTCTAGTAAGAGAAGTATTTTTGCCGTTTTATGCCATTTTCCTGAAAATGGCAAGAAGAAACCCAGAACGCCACCGCAGTGTGGCTATAAAAGAAACGGACACATAATCTGACAGCCAATTGGTGGGCAGCGACCCTGCTTTCGGAGTCCAAGGCCGAAGGTTCGATGCTCGCAACTGGAAAATGTTTGTGTGATAAACATTTTCCCCTTGCTACGGTAAAAGAACTACAGCGCCACCACTATCGATGCCACGCCACAGGTCTGCAGCATTTCGTGGCAGTTTTAAATATCTTGCCACCAAATGCTGGAACGACATCCCACCGCCTTTTAGAAATGCCAAATCAAAGTTTTGCTTTAAAAAATTATATCGCTATTATCTACTGAACACTCAAAAAAATCTAATGTGGCACTATCTTACAATAATAACTACTAAAAACTAAAAATTATTATCTGACTAACATACTTTTCCATTACTACTTAAACAAAAATGAATTTTCATCTTCTTTCCATAATGAAGTTTACTTTCTTTTATAAAGTTTATATATATATTTTTTTTATTGTTTTTATATGTGATTTCATAACTGGACTGCCCTCAACTAAATAGGTACTGACAGAATACCAGCGTTGTGGGTACATTAGTATCCGGAGCATTAAGCTGAGTCAGAACCTTTTTATTGGCACGACACATCATAGACTTAAGCTTTAATAATTAGGTACAAATTTTTTAAGTTACTCCGTATGTAAGTCTGTTTGTGTTGTTCTGGTAAATAAACAAATTCTATTCCATTCTATTCTAAACATGAATGTTTTTCAATATCTGAGTGTTTTTCTGTATATTAAAATTATTCATCAGTCATCTTAGTACCCGTAACACATGCTACGCTTACTTTGGGGCTACATAGCGATATATATATTAATTATTTAATATCGTAGCCTAGCTTTGACCTTGCTTACTGCTTGGCTACATCGCACAGCTATGGTGGGAAGGCGCTTTTATTGGTGGATATCAAATACTCCGGAGATAGCCCAATGGGTAGCCCGCTTTCGAACGGGGTGAGTTCGAATTCTAATATTAACCGCTTTGCTTTAACGTCGAAGGAAATTAACGTAAACCTGCATGCCTGAGAGTTCTTCATAATGCTCTAAAAAGTTTGTGGAGTCCACCAATCCGCACTGGGCGAGCGTGGTGGACTACGGCCTTAACCCCTTCTCATTGTGGAAGGAGACCCGTGCCCTGTACTGGGCCGGTAATGGGTTGATATGAGGCTTAACATCTACACCTCTGTTTGATGGACACAGGGCGTGTTCCCAGCATACTCTGTGCAGGGTAGGAATTAAAAATATACAGGACCCTCGGTCATACATTATTGCATGCAGTGCATTGGGTCCAAACAGTTATAACGACCCGCGCACGTATCACTTCACACCCGCGGAATGTTGCTAGCTCACAAACTTTTCCCAGTTTCCCCATTTAAGCGTTTAGAACATTAGAGGTAAAACAATTACTGTCAACGGTTTTCCATGCTTATTACACAAACAATCAGGTCACGTTTTCTATATATCCTTCTTCATTATTATCATTTCAACCAATGGACGTCCATTGCTGGACATAGGTCTTTTGAATGGAGTTCCATAATCCACGGTCCTGGGCCGCTTGCCTCCAGCGGCTCCCAGCGACTCACCTAATAAATAAATATACTAGGACAATAAACACATCGCCATCTAGCCCCTAAGTAAGCGTAGCTTGTGTTATGGGTACTAAGACAACTGATGAATATTTTTATGAATAACATACATAAATACTTAAAATATACATATAAACACCCAGACACTGAAAAATATACATGCTCATCACACAGACATTTTCCAGTAGTGGGAATCGAACCCACGGCCTGGGGCTCAGAAAGCAGGATCGCTGCAAACTGCGGCAATCGGCCGTCAAAATATTTTCAAGATATTCTTCTACACTTAAAAAAAAAAAAAATGAGTTGATTATCAATAGCGCCCTCAACACAAAGGTGTTTATAAATTAGTTAGTTATTAAAACAATTAATTGGATGGCAGGTGGCTGCGAGATTCGGGGGCATTGCTCGGTGCAGTCAAAGCTACTCAAGGTCACATTACAGTCGCGTGGTGAATACACCGCTATCTCTAAGAATAACAGATGTCACGGGTGGTCACGGCCGAGACTTGCACTGTTGCAACGTGTTATGCAGTTTCGGATAATAGATTTTTTATTGCAGGCAGATCATTACATCTACACAGACAAATGAAATTAAATTAAGTAGGTACTTTAAAGTGCGTGCACAAAATATTTCGTTTGTAAAGTAGGAGGATTTTCCATTTTCTGCCAAGTGACTGAATTATGCCTACTCTGGTTTAAGGCTTCGTGCACGCACCTCCAACTTTTCTAAGATGTGTGCATTTAAAATATCACCTACATAAACGATAAAGGACAACATCGTGATGAAAACTGCATGCCCGAAAGTTCTCCATAATGTCCTTAAAGGCGTGTGAAATCCACCAATCCGCACGGGGCCAGCATAGTGTACTGCGGCATAAGCCTTTCTCATTGTCGGTGAAGACTCCTGCTCCGAAATGGGTATGTATACATATATATATATATTATTCTAGTACAAGTTAGCCCTTGACTGCAATCTCACCTAGGTAAGTGATAATGCAGTCTAAGATTTTAGGGGGCTAACCGGTTACGGAGTTTGGTTGTCATACCCATAAGTTTCTATGCGACATCGCACCGGAACACTAAATCGCTTAACGGCACGTCTATGTCGGTGGGTGTCAACTAGCCATGGCCAAAGCCTCCCACCAAAGCCAGACCAGTGGAAATTCAGAAATTATAAAATCCCAAACTGCTCCTGCCGGGAATCGAACCCGGGACCTCCTAAAACAGCGCTAACCGCTGCGTCAGGTAGGTCGTCAGTTCCCATATCACACATTTCGGTAAATACCTCAAAAATGTAACCAAACGTCTAATTATTATGTTTATTTCATCATCTTCGCGTATGATAATAATTTAAAAATAGTTATTTATTGTCTACAATGATTGTCAACAGAACATAATTATTTGCTTGCATTTATACATCTAACAAGATCACGCATCGTAAATAATAACAAATGCTCGCAGCCTCACTATATCTTCATATAATAATCATCAAAAATAGGGTGTCCATAGATATAGTGTCTGTGAGATATTCTCAATTACAAGTGACAAGATGTATGACACCAGGAAGTGGTACTGAGAACGTCTTAGTTTCTATACATGACTGTGTGAAATGTGACACCAATGCACCCGTATTTCTATCAAAATTTATAAACAATAAATACCCATCAATACAATATATGTTGTGTTTATTTATAGTGTTTCAAATGTCAGTTAAATTGTGTCTTTTAAACTATTCAATAAATTAAAAAGAAATCATTAGCTCTAAAATGTAAATCTAAAATGTAAATTACTCATCTGATCAAGTTATAGTAACACCTAGGTTCTATCTAAAAAATGCTAAAGAGTTATGAATAATTGTTGCATAAATATATATTAAAATAAACAATCCCACTTCTGATGTGAAAAAAGATCTGGAAGATCAGAAAAAAGGTTTACTAAGTCATAATATAGAACTTTTCTTTAAATCTATATACATAGAACTCATACGTAATTTAGTAAAAAAATATTGATATGTTTGCTGACATAAAATGTTTATAATTATTTTTACTTGTGTTTGCTTATTTTAAATAACTACCCGCTTTTAAAGCTTGATACATATATTTTTTGCAGATATTTTCTTTTAACTGTCTTCCATTAACCATTTTGACGTTGGTCCATATTTACCGTTGATATCAGCGTGCGGAAAACTGAACATATACTGTTGACACCACATACAGAACTGATCCCAATACAAACATTGAAGATAGTACCCGTTCATTCTATATAACATGGTATCAAACGTATTACCTCATTCCAACTACCGATTTTAAGAATGCCTGTGGTTTATATATACCAAAGGATCCACCACATGGACGTTCGGTATCAGATTTTGAGTTAAAGAAAACAAAATGGTCGTGTCAAAAACTGATGTCGAAGCCCCGGCTGTGAAGGAAGAGATACCTCACGACCACTTGTACAAAGTCACCGGTTTGTCTGCGACGAATTTGGAGAAATTAGCTCAAGGTTGGTACTTTTGTATTTTTCTGTTAATTTACGGAAGGTTTATGGACAAGCTAAATAAAGCATCTGTTTAAGTTTTGTGTGACCCTTAAATTCCAATTCCCACGCGGTATCGCGTTCTCAAGTGCTATGTCTGCTCTACGCTTTTATATAGATTAGAATTCGATTAAAAGAAGGAAAGTTGGAGACGAACTTTCAAGCGTTTGAGATGGTCATTACGAAGAATATTTAGAATATAATTCGGACACTTCATCTCAAATGCTTAGGTCAAAGGGCCAAATGCCATCGAAGACTGATGACAACCGTCATACAAAAGAAGGTTGCATTTTTCGATCACCTGTACGAGTTTCCAAGGTTGATCCTTGAAGCAAAATTACCGGGAAAAGAGCACTTGGGCGAAAAAGGAAGAAGTGGTTTGACGATATGAGAGTGTGCAAGGATATACCTATTTAGAACTGAAGAAGACGGCTCATCATCGTACAATTTTTGGCGCTGTGAATTTAAGTAGGAGGTCCTATGTTCCAGTGGCGTGCATAGAGGGTATGCACAGGGTATGCAGATGATATAAAATGAAGAAAATCTCCGATAAGAGTTATAAAGTACTTAAGGATGGGCATTGTAAGAGTTATAAAAACCCTACCCTTAAGCTATAAAGTTTATATAGCTCCTACTGGTGATTTTCTTCATTTTATATAATCTGCATACCCTGTGCATACCCTCTATGCACGCCACTGCTAGGTTCAACGGCAGAGGCAATTTGGGAATTTATAATTTCTGAATTTTGGTAGGAGTCATTTTTCTATTCAATAAATAAACAATAGAGTTTTGACAGCAGTGATTGCAAGATTGCCGGCAAGAAACTCAGCAGAATGTTTTTTCCAACATCATTTTATAGTTTAACAATCTCTAGCATTTTTCTGTGTTGTGAGAGATGAGAGCGGAGAGGCCTGCTTCCAAGCAGCCTTGTCCTTAAGGAATTCATCAATCGTGTAGTAACCACGATTGGTTAAATGTGTTTTAATATATTGTTTAAACTTAGGTAAAGGTAGAACTAATACCCTTCATCAGGTATCATGTTATAAAAGCATATACCCATTCCCAAAGGACTTCTGTACTTTTCTCAGACGATACGCAGATACCACTATTTAATGTCCGTTTCTAATAAGTAGATTGTTTATATCGACTTTTAATTTATAATTACTTATGTTTTGTTTAATAAAGATTATATTATTATAAATATATTGCAAGTATACCTATTTATTAAATTTTGGCACGAAGGGGTTTGGGTGATCTAAGTTTATATCGATCGCTAACGACCTTCTTAGTTTAAAAGATAAATTCATAAGTTTAAGTTTCCGACGTAAAAGCTTCAAAGCAGCTCCATCTAGCGGCGCGATCAGTGATTTAAAAAAGTTACTTTCACGGACACGACAAACCAACAGGCTCAAAGCCAATGATGGCGGGCCCTAGCCTTGACCACATTGATCAGAATCTAATTTACTTATACTTTTACTGATTGGATCTATGTTTGTGAAAATATTGTCTAAACATGTGGCGCTAGTGGAAGTAATTCTTGTAGGCTCCATAAAAATATTCCATAAATTATAAGTTTTAAATAAATTTAGTAGCCTGCAACTTTATGAACTACTTTCTCAATTATTCACATTAAAATCTCCACACACAATTTTTTTTTATTTGATTTATATATCTTATATAATACTTCATCTATAACCCTATCAAAAAGTTCAAAGTTACATAAGGGTGGTCTATAAACATTAACAATAATGAATTGCTTTAGTTCAAATTAGGCTAGTTATATTGTTTGTTCAATAGACAGGCTCACAATGACACTTTGATTTTTTAATTTCAAATTTGTGTATAATAGAGTTAATAAGCCACCATGAATCGCAGTAACCCTACGAATTTTTGTTTTTATAGTTAATTGGGTTTATAATTAATTTGTGCAATTCCTTAATATAATTTGTTTTGTTTAAGCAAGAGAATGACTCTACTGTCTTTGTCTGAGCAAAAGAAAACCCCTGTTGTCTCCTTATCTAGCTCAAAGTAAAGTTACTTGGAATAATTTCAAAGGTGTTAATGTCAAAGTTGGGACACTGCTCAATAAAAGCATTTTGTTTAGCCAAGTTATTGGCTGATATTGTAAAAGAATATGATAGCAAAACAGCTATCTGTCAATTAAAATAATTTGATAGGTATCTTGGTACAAATTATAATAAATATTAGTACACTTGCTAAAGTCAATAACCTTAAATTTTTTATTTTATGTAGATAAATTGTACAGGGTCATATTTCAATTATATCTAAGGGTATTTTCTTGGTGTAACACATTATTACAATATGGAAATGTATACAAAATAATACTATTAACATTTAAAGAATCTAAGAAATCATAAGGTTTTATTAATTCAGTTTTGTAAATATTGCCTGTATTTCTAATAAGTAATATTAAATTAGTCGCACAGTCAAACTAATCTCCTCCTTTTTACATATAGAAAAAACAATAGTCTTTAAGTCAGAGTTAGGTGAACAGGTGTTCAACACAGTGTGTCCATGTCGATGTGAATTAAGAAATAAGCCCATATTACTTCCAATCTCAGCCCTATACATAAATGTTATTGTGGATTTTGATTTACTTGATTTGGTTTGGGTGAACAAACTGTTGGGATGATTTTGTTTTAATATATTGAATCCATCACACACCATCCTCGATTTTGAGGGTGATGATGCTGGTGACACAGACTGAAGATCACTATCTATACCTTCATCAGTACAGTGGAAGTTATTTTGACTATGATTATTGTTGTAAGAATACAACAATAACCAGACTATAGATGAAATATTCTATTCTATTCTATATTCTAATTCATCTATAGTCTGGGTGTATTAAGACATAATTTGTTTTTGATATTGGTCATATTGAGCTGCCAGTGTCCATAGTGAAGTTTTCAATCTGGTTAAATAAAACTAAATGCTCTGTTTTGGTTCTTAATGCCTTAGAAGATTGTTTCTGTGTTTTTAACAATTTTTGAGTTTTTTTTTATAAATTGGTTTTATATAATATATTTTTTAAGTTTCTTACTGCTGCGGGGACATACTACTGTTGTGTTAGAGTTCATAACCAGTTATTTTCTAGTCAGTAGACATGTCCATATCAGCAGCAATCAACTCTGGGGCCCTATCTACTAGTTCCTTGTTGAGACTTTGAGTGTGCAGTGGCTGTTGTGTTTTGTGCAGGCTCTTTCAACTCGGTGATATGGTTGTGGGCATCACATAGCTCTCACTGCGGAGTGGTGACCTACTCAGAACAACACTCATCAAACCTATGCACCAATAACTGTAGCCTATCCTGTTCTTCAATTATGTCCATATAGCTTATATGTAAAGCTGATAATTTAGATTTTAACTTATCATTGTTTTGAAGCACACCTAACAGTTCATTTTCAATCTCTCTTGCTATTCAGTTGGGTACATGGTTCCTTGCTTGCCTTTAATTCTTTTAAAGCCTGTATTTTGGATTGCTCCTGACTCGCCAATAGGGCTCTTTATGTATTCAGTTTGCTTATAGGAACTATTAGCCAAAAGAACACACGATGACAGTTGTTTTGTGCTAACAAATGTTACGATATTATGGATATATTACGGGTATAGTGTGATTGCAGACACACCTGATGATTTTCAGTGTGCTGAATATCTATCTTAATGCTGATAAAACTATCAGCACACCGTAATAAATAATATCAACGAAACAATTGTTATGGATTCAATTTGATCTTTAGTCGGCGCAGCGAACCTAGATGGATCCCTATGACACTGACAGCTAATGTCACCATATAACATTGTAGTGGCGTCACCATTAAATTGGGATCATATTGGGGACGTCTAAAAATGCCACTTATAAATTTTACGTAGCTTCATACTATTAGTAATGATATTCCGTTGATATTTTTAACAATTCTTAACATTTACAAGAAGTTATCTAAATCTGAATTTATGTTTACGTCCTGCAAAACTTACGTCGTGTGACTTTTATCGACTAGAGCCGGAAGTATCGATAAAAAAATGTCGGTAATGGAAACGAGTGCACAATTTTTTTTCATACTCACATTTTAGTTCATATATTATGGAATGGAACAGAATATTACGATCATACCATTCATACATACACACATGATTATATTATACACAAGAAAACTAAAAAATAACAGCTAACGAAATGAAACAAAATCTATTTAACAATTATTTATTTACATGCACAGGGTCAAGGGTGTAACAAAAGTAAGTGATAATACTTTAGGTTTTGCATGTGCTCCTTTAGTTTACAGTGAAAATACTCAGCGAAGAAAGCAAAAATTTTTTGTGTGTGGGCAAGCGCCACATGAGCTTCCCCATGCAAATCACAAAAATTTCTTTTGCTTTTAGCGCTGCTACTTTGCTAGTGAACTCTTTATAAGGGACACTACACACCCTAAAGTATTATCACTTACTTTTGTTACACTCTGTATTTCATTCTGAATCTGATAATGACATGAGTGTTCAGTGGGGTAAATATGGTTACGTATCGCAGCTATGTCGAAGTCATCTGGACTGGTGACGGGATGTACCCTATTACATTTTTTCTTCTTTGGAGTTGAGAGTTTGTTCGCCTCCATCGATGATTCGCCGAACTTTTCCTTTGTGATTCGGAAAACGGTAGCCTTGCCAATCCCTAGAGCGTCAGCAACACGGTCGCGTACGTTGTCAAGTGGCAACAAAGGGCCACCATTTTGTTGTTCACGAGCAAAGTAATCTCGCAAACGCGCAACAAACTCCCGCGTTTCAGTGTTGAATACAGTTTTTCGCAATTTTTTCGGCATTCTTCAACAAACAAAACAAAAACCAGTAATAACAAGAAAACAGTAATAACAAGTAACACTCCGATAACAAAAACCACGTGGCGCATACAAGGCGTTACTGAAGAAGCGAGCGCCGGGCGCCAGCCGCCGAGCGATTGCGCGCTTCGCGTCGTAGTGAGCGACCAAATAGTGTGGCTATATCTAAAAATATCCTATAATATTATACCTACAATAATCAATTTTTTTCAGACAAAATAAATAAATGGGGAAAATTCATTTTTCATGATAAAATATATACTTATATAACAAAAACGTGTTTACTGGGTTAAACATTATTAGAAAATAACAAGGTTGGAAACCTTCACTTTACTTACCTACTTAATCTATGCCATAAATCTTAAATATAATATTTTTTTAAACATTTTTACCAACGTGGCTGAATCTTACATTCAGCCTTTGTCAGCCTTTGTAAGCCTTTGTCTAAAAAAAAAATATCGACACGACCCATCACTAACACGAACTATGGGGATCAAGGTTCGCCGCGCCGACTGTAGTTTACTATTAAGTCAATCTATCTTTATTAATTTTAACTATTGCCACTCGTACTCCATAAAGAAATACGAGTTTCAAAAATTGTTTAACATCAGAAGTGGGATAGAAAGTGACAATCGTCCTCGATTGAACACGATTTCTGAAAGTTGACCGCAGCTTATACGTTCTGCGTTGAACACAACGATAGCGCGTTGTAATTCGGTACAGCGACATCTGTCGAACGCTTACTAAATAAAAAAAATATTTGCAATAATTCACACACGGCAGAAGTGAAACCTCTGGAAAGTAACCTAAAATATAAAGGATAATTAATTTTAAATATATTATTTTTTTCCAAGCCTAATATTTTTAATATTTTTATGTCATGATGGCATAAAAATATAGAGGCATAAGTCTTTGTTAACAACCCATTATGTACTATTCGTAGTCCACCTAGCTAAATAAAATATTATATAGGTATCACAAATTACATTTATTTATTTTTCATGGTAACTAAACAATATTTATGAGTTTGTTTCATTATCGTGACGCATTTTCGTTCGAGTTTCAAAACGCAACGATTCGAAGTTTAAATTCAAAAATTAACCATACTTTATTCTATCTTTAAACAAAAGGCATTATACGAATACCAATTAGTTGTACCTACCTAACTATATCACCGAATAATTTAAAGCTAGATGACCCTGAAATATGTACCTCATAAAGTACGCCATCTATTGGCAGTAAAGCGAAGTAAAATAACTACTTTTGATAAATACTTTAGTTAATATATTATTAACTGTGCATATGATTTATAACTTCTTTTGGCTGCCTGTTTGGATATTTTCCGTATTTTATATTATATTTAATTCCTGTTCCGCCATTTTGTAAGTTTTTTTGCGACCTCGACGCGGCGTGCAATTCATGATGTTTTCCTTAACCGTTCAAAGCAAGTGATATTTAAATTGCTTTAATTAAAACGCGCATAGCTCACATTGTAGATATTACTTCAGTCATAGGTATTATATAGTATGCTAATAAAATATATATATATATATATATCATACTAGCGATTGCCGGCGTTATCTACCGTTTTTTACAAATACCGTAGGAACCATTTATATGCCTGGGAAAAAAGTAGCCTTTGCTCTCAATTTACCCTATCCCGAAAATCTAATTAATTGGTTTTTAAATAAGGGCGTTAGGGTAGGATAAAGAAACACACAAAAAATTTTTGCGTTTATATTACCTAATCTAATACTGATTATGGAGTTAATTACTTACTTGACGACGTAAAACTTGCTACTTGTAATATATAATACATAGCTTTTTTTTTATTCCACTATAAGTAAGCCCTTGACTGCAATTTCACCTGGTGGTAAGTGATGATGCAGTCTAAAATGGTAGCGGGCTGACCTGTTAGGGAGTATGCATAAGTGTGATGTATGCAGTATGTTTGAGTAGCGTTAATAAATAAATATAGTTTGCCCGGACATTTGGTATGAAACCATTCATAAAACATCATTCGTTTATATACATTATCTGGCTACTTATAACTCGAAATCTCATTACCGGCCCACTACAGAGTACGGTTCTCCTCACACAATGAGAAAGGGTTAAGGCGGTAGTCCACCACGCTGGCCCAGTATTTGGTGGATTGGAGGACTCCACAAACCTTTGAGAACATTATATAGATCTCTCAGGCATAAAGTTTTCATCACGATGTTTTCCTTCACCGTTGAAGCGAAGTTTTATAAGCATTACTGTCAAAGCTACTGAATTGTGGAATGCACTCCCATTGAACATAAGACAGTCGAAGTCATTGGGCATATTTAAAAATGCTGTTAAGGCTCATTATCTCGCTCAGTAAAGACGACTATTATTATTTATTTATCTACTCAAACTCATATTTAAGTATTTATGGTATATTAAGATATGTATTAGTATATTTATTTTTTATATTTATCAATAGTATTTTTGTATTTGTGTAGTCTGGTTTATGTATTAGTATGTAGATATTCGTATGTATGTACTAAATAGTGTACCCCACCTATTTGTTTTCTTTTTAGGTTTCCTAATCCTAAGGTTGCCTGGCAGAGATCGCTACTTAGCGATAAGGCCGCCTTTTGTATCCTGCTTCATTCTACATGTGTTTGTTCTTTTTTTTGTCTCGTTTTTCTGAGTGGTGTACAAATAAAAAGTATAAATAAATAAGCAGGTAATATTTGATTTACTTGAAACGCACATTACTTAGAAAAGTTAGAGGTGCGTACTGGGATTCTAACTCGAACACCGGAAAGTGCAGTCGAGCTTCTACCCACTGCGCTATCACCGCCTTATATTTTGATCACAACTCCGTACAATCCCAGGGCGCAATCCTCTGACTTTTCTAAGTGCGCGTTTTAAATCATTAAAAAATTTCACTTGCTTCGATGGTAAAGGAAAACATCGTTAAGAAACCTGCATGCCTGAGAGTTTGCCATAATGTAGGTGTGTGGAGTCCACCAATCCCCCCTGGGCCAGCGTGGTGGACTAAGGCCTTAACACCTTCTTGTGGAAGGAGACCCGTGCCCTGTAAGCACGGGTCTACTATAATAATGGGTCTTTATTGAGGATGATAATTAAAATATCGCTTGCTTTAAAGTTGAAGAAAAGACATCGTGAGGAAACCTGCATGCCTGAGAGTTCTCCATAATGTTCTCAATGCGTGTAAAGTCTACCAAACCGCACTTGACCTTCGTGGTGGACTACGGCCTTAACCCTTCTCATTTTGAGACGAGCCTTTGCCCTGAAGTGGGCTGGTACCACCCAAAGTAAAACCAGAAGTCTACAGTTAACTTCTGGATTGTCTTCAAAGAATTTTGAGGAATTAGTTCAAGGTGCGAACTTTATTAATAAACTTTAAGGCAGTCTAATAATAATTTAGATGCATTTCAGCTGAAGGTGAAATTCTTATCTCCAATGTCATCGTGATCGATTTTATAATGAAAATAGCGAGAAGCAAATAAGCATATATCCAATAACAAATCCCTATCCCCTATCCCCCCCTACTAATATTATAATTATAGATATGAATGTAAGTTTGTTTGTTACGCTTTCACGCGAAAACTACTGAACCGATCTTTATGAAACTTTTTATACATATTCTTGGAGGTATTAGAAAAAATATAGTATACTTTTCATTGAAAAAAAAAATTGTGTAAAAATATCAAATATTATATATGACTATAGGTGTAGACTATGTAGCAGTACGCTGGCTCTCAAAATTACGTGGGCAAAGCCGCAGGGCACATCTAGTAAATATATAAATATACTACCCCAATACACACATCGCCTATCGCGATATGATGAATATTTTTATGAATAAAATACACATAATTCACACTGCAATCTCACCTGGTAGTAAGTGATGATGCAGTCTAAGATGGTAGCGGCCTAACCTGTGAGGGAGTTTGGTAGTCATACCCCTAATCGGTTTCTACGCGACATCGCACCGGAACATTAAATCGCTTAGCGGCACGTCTTTGGCGGTGGGGTGGTAACTAGTCACGGCCAAAGCATCCCACCAGACCAAAAATACTTATAATATACCTAGTGATAAACACCCAGACACTGAAAAAGATTGATGTTCATCACACAAACATTATATAGTTGTGGGTATCGAACCTAGAGCCTTGGACTCAGAAAGCAGGGTCGCTGCCCACACGGCTGTCCAAAACATCTTCAGTGCATTAATTAATATTTCATTTTTATACGCGCTGAAAGATTCACGACTTTATTTGTTATAATATCAACAGAAATATCAACTTAATAAAGATGTTGGCACATATTATTGCACTAATTCTTACGTGTATGTATTTTCGTGAATCACCCGCAGCCTATTAAAGTCCCCTATAAAGAGGATTTGTCTCTCTTAAGAGAAACGGTTTAGAGTATAGACCCACCACGCTTCTCCAATGCGGGCTTCAATTACTATTGTCACAAGTTAGTGATAATAACCGGGACCGACGCGACTGCGCCCCGAAAGACAAGGATGGATATCGCCAATTTTGACTCCCGACTAGCGCAGTTGGCAGCGACCCGGCTTTCCGAGTCCATGACCGTGCGTGGGTTCGATTCCCACGGAGAGTACATTGCCGAAGATCTGTTTGGTGTGGAGTATAAGACAACACACACACACAACACTACGATTATGGTCAACACGCGAATTATGAATGGAAATTTCGATTGATAATTGGTTGGATTAAGAAGTTTCTATGCGCTGTTTGCCAAAATTAAAAAAAAGCACAACAATCAAACAATAGTTGCTGCTGCTGTTTTTTTATTCAAAAATTTTTAATAGTTTACATTTTGTTCGCCAATTAATACACCTAACCTAAGCACCTAAGTCACCACAAAAACACTTTTCACACAATTTGAGCTCATATTTAACAAAAACTACTTTAATGTATAAGACAACAAACCAGTGTAATGCACTTTTTTGAACTCAAAAAAAAACAATAATAAACTCCTAACACGTCTGAAGTTGTTTCAATTCGCTTGCTGGTCATCTTTACGAACTTCAACTCGCAATCTTCCAATTTATGTCCATACTAAACATTAAATAATCTAGATTGTCTCTGCTAAATACATTAAAATTCCTATGAGCGAAAACAGTAAAATAAGGCCCCATATAGGCCAATGTCGTTTACCTAATCATCACAAATTATATACGGATATGGCAAGTCAGCATCCATTTGCAATTCTAGAATACCCTCGTCTGATGTGAGAAAGAAGAAAATAACACCTCACACCCACAATAAAGCTGAGGAATAATGCACTTTCGTCAAACAAAGCAAAAACGTTTATACCTGCGCCGGCGCATCGAAATCATTCCAATAATAACATTATTGGGCGATCAAAACAAAATACGTCTCAAGCCAGTCTGGTTTTATCCGAAAATCTGGATTCCAGCCAAGTAACGCCGTGATCCTCGCATCACGGTAATGTCACTGTGGAGTTTATGGGTCGTAACGCTGCCCCGCCGGGTATTTGTGGAACATCACCTTGGGAAGATTAAGATGGACCCAGTAGCTTGACCACTTATTGTTACACTAATTGTTGCCCGCGTCATTCATGCAAATGCCTATGCCTATGTGTTGCTCTGACCCCTGAATTATCATCACGACAAAAAAATATGTCCATCTCTTGCTCCTTGAAAAACAAAAACGAATGTATCTCACGGAAACGTTAATTTTTCCGGGATAAAAATTTCGGGATAGCCTATGTGCCATTTCAGACTATAATCTATCGTTGAGCTAAATTTCATCCAAATCCGTTTAGCCTTTCTGGCATGATTGAATAATAAATATCCATCCAATTTTCCCCATTGATCACAGTAATGCCACTGTGCACACAGTTTATGGATCGTAACACATCCCTGCGAGGTATTGGTAAGTATTTTTGGATAAAAAGCAGCCTATCTGGTATTCCAGACAATAATCTATCTCTGTGCCAAATTTCATCTATTTCCGTTTAGCCGTTCAGGCGTCATTAAGTAACAATCATTTATCCGATTTTCCCCATTTTTAATTCATCACGGTAATGACACTGGAGTTTTTGGGTTGCAACGCATCACCGCCGGGTGTTTGTGGAACATCACCTTGGGAAGATCAAGATGAATCCAGAAGCTTTAATACTTATTGTTACACTAGTTTTGCCCGCGACTTTCATGCGTATTTTAGGCTATGTTTTACTCTGACCCCGGTATCTATGCAAAACAATACGTCGATCTCTTGCTCGGTGAAAAACAAAAACCTACTGTGGTGGTGTGTGATGGACTACGGCCTAAACACTTCTCATTCTGAAAGGAGATCCGTGCTCTGTAGTAGGTCGGTAATGAGTCGAAATGATGGTGAAGATGACGAAAGCTCTGTAAGTCATGTAGGCCTAATATAAGCACTTTTGAAACGTCAACTCTGTCTGTTTTTAGTGACTCTACCACCGGTTCGGAAGGCAGATTCTACCGAGAAGAAGCCGGCAAGAAACTCAGCAGTTGCTCTTTTCCAATATCAACAATTTACATTTTAAATTTTAACATTCATTCAAGGGTGACACTGACATTGGAATTCACCTTAACTCCGTGCCTCGGAGAGTACGTTGCATTGTCACTAACACCTGATAATAATCGTTACCTCATAGTCAACATGCCTGTAACAGTAACACCTATTTACACATACTTATGAAACGTTTAAACAATTTTTTTAACAACTTCCAAAATGGGAGATTACTTTTCAATGCGTTTTTGCACCACAATTTTTTTTCTAACCTGCCTTAATATTTATACAATCGAATCTATTTATAGTATAATCTCTAAGTTATGTTTTAAATACACAA
The DNA here is from genome assembly GCF_905163445.1 of Pararge aegeria. Taxonomy (NCBI): domain Eukaryota; kingdom Metazoa; phylum Arthropoda; class Insecta; order Lepidoptera; family Nymphalidae; genus Pararge; species Pararge aegeria. Next base: position 16,794,907 of record NC_053189.1, read on the forward strand.
AAATAAGTGTTAAAAATAACATAAAAAGAGTATTTATTATAAGAGGATCTTCGTCCGCGTTTATTCCAGTTTTTCACAAATCCTGTGGAAACCGTTGGCTTCTCAGTAATAAATAGTAGCCTTTATTACTCTTCGTCCTTTAACTAACTATATTCCAAAAATCAAGTTGATTGGTTGCTAAGTTAGGGCGCTAAGCAAGGACAAACAAACACACTTTCGCACTTATAATATGTAAGGATACAGAAATACACACACTATAATAGGTAAACGAAAAATTAGTAAATATGCAGAGACCATGATGGCATTAGAGATCGTCATGCCATTTTCCGTGACGGCATTCGGGTTAAATTTAATGGTAAAGCGCGCCAATGGATTTGCACATTAAATCGGCCGATTAGCGTAGTTTGCTGCGCCCCTGCTTTCTGAGCCCAAGGCCGTGGAAAATGCCCACTACTGGAAAATGTTTGTGTTACGAGCATGAATGTTTTTCAGTGTCTGGGTGTTTATATGTATATTCTAAGTATTTATGTATATTATTCATAAAAATATTCATCAGTCATCTTAGTACCCATAACACAAGCTACGCTTACTTTGGGGCGAGATGGCGATGTGTGAATTGTCGTTGTATATTTATTTATTATTTCTTTAATCTCATTCATTGCAGAGCCAGGGTCCGACTTCGAAGCGGCCATCGCCGCGACGGGCTACGGCTGGTTCAACATTATCCTCATGCTGTGTACGCTGCCAGCGTTCTGGAGCGCCGTGTCTGTGACCAGCGCGCCATCGTTCATCTTCACGAGAGCCCAATGCGACTTGGAACTACGGCTGTTGGACATGGGCACTATAAACGCTATGACCTATATGGGTAATACTCTGACTTTATACCATCACCAACATCATTACTATCAATGAATGTCCAACGAGAGCTCGAAAACGGGAAGCGCAAGCAGGGCGGCCAGTTTTTGAGATATAAAGATATGCAAAAGCGGCATTTGTCTAGATGCAATATAAGCGTCACTCATTGGGAAAGTCTGGCTGTAAATCGAACGCAATGGAGGCATTTAGTCCGTCGTGACCTTCTTAAAGCAAGACCATCCTCCAATATTACATACATCTACGTTGACGGTACCCTTACATGTCCTCCCTGTGCACGCATATTTATCTATATCTAAAATAGGGTATATAAGTCACATTAGGATGCATGCGCGAAGCCCTTAAATGTAATGTAATATAAAAAAATAAATTATAAGTATTTATGTGTATTATATTCATAGAAATATTCATCAGCTACCTTAGTACCCATAACACAAGCTACGCTTACTTTGGGGCTAGATGACGATGTGTGTAGTGTCGTAGTATATTATATTAGTATAAATAAAGTTCAACCGGGACATGTATTTAAAGAATGTTAAGAAAAACGGTTAGAAATCTATAAACTCAAAAAAAAAATTAAAGAAATCCGAAATTTTTAAATAGCAGATCAAATTCAGTACTGCTATCCTTTTTATACTCTTATCTGTTAGCACTACTATATAAATTAAATCTGATCTGACATTTTTAATTTCGCGTGTAAAAGAAACCTACCTATATAGGTATTAACTATGAAAAATATTGTTTTTTATAAATAACCCTTTCATCTCTTCGGGAGCATTAGAAGAAAACAGTCAGTCATTTCGAAGCCATAGAGACATTAATTGATGGGTTAGCCACATATGGTTTCTTTATAAAAAAATCAGTATAAAGCCACTCAAACCCCGTTTGTTCAATTTAAGCGATCGTATTACTGGACTTCATAGATCCATTAATAATATATGCCTAAAAAAAGTTAATTTGAGAATACTGATTACACCATAATTACGCCGTAATAATACAAATATTTAATTTAATACACTTGTGTGTATAAGGTTTACAATGTAAACTAAGATTTTCGTACAAACACACACAAATCGCAAAGCTTAGTATTATATTTGTACTATGTAGATTCGGATATGCAAATTCTGATATAACGCCAAGATCTCTCGCTTTTGTCATGTAAGCAAATTTTATTTGTTCTGGTACATTAATAAAGAGCATGTATCTCTATCGCGGTTTTAGTTCTAAATTCCCAATTAAGTTTTCTGGGAGTGAACGTTTTTATTCGCCGAGCTAGGCCGTCTGTTCATACCCAAATTCTAATTCTAAAATTCTTTATTCATGTAAACATAAAAATTCATAAAAATATTCATCAGTCATCTTAGTACCCATAACACAAGCTACGCTTACTTTGGGGCTAGATGGCGATGTGTGTATTGTCGTAGTATATTAAAAAAAAAAAAAAAAAAAAAAAAGACCTATCACAGGCAGTTATGAAGCGTTAAAAAATATATATGTGTATATAATTGTAAAGAGATGGTGATAAATTCGTTCGCCAACTAAAGCTACGAGGGTTCCCTAGTCTAAGAAGTCTTTAATCTTTTAATATACTGCCACAACAAACTTAGCCGGTAAATTTATTTGTTATCACCATCTCACAGTAAATTATATCAAGCTATGAAGTTAGAGCGATTCATAGCCAAATTTTTCCATTATAATAGGATTTTTCTGTAAGCTTACGTTTTATATAAACTTTAAAGTTATTGAATGAATGAATGAATATACTTTTATTGCACACCACAAAAAGTACATAAAAAAGAAATGTAAGTATAACAAAACAACGTATATAATTTAGCGGCCTTATCGCTTCGTAGTTCTTCCAGGAAACCAATGGCAAAGATAAAAAAATACAGAAAATAGCGAAGTGGTGCATATATACATTTACCCATAAAATAAATATTTCATTACACAAATAAATGTATGTAATATACATAAAACAATATTCATAACTAAGGTAAATAAATAATGAAGTAACTATCATTATAAATATAATATATGAAAATGATAAATAATAAAAAACTAGCTGACCCATGCAACTTCGTCTGCAGCAAATCGGTTAGGTATTGCCGGAAAACACAAATAAAATAACATTTTCTAAAAAGGAATCCTAGCTAGATCGATTTATAGCCCCCGAAACCCCCTGTATACTAATTTTCATGAAAATCGTATCGTATATACAAGAATTGCTCGTTTAAAGATATAATATAAGACAATATAATAAATTCAATATGAAACGAAATAAATGAAATAAATAACTATCCTCAGACATAAATAATAAAAAATGAAAAACAAGAACAAGGGAGCAGTGAACTGTCACGGGTCATCAGATGATTGCGACATAATGCGATCTTTCACAAGTTTTTTTATTTGAGTTTCTATTATTAGTAATCTTATTGAGTTGCTGATGCCCTCTAGATTTTTACATCTATTCGAATACTGAAAATCTTGACTTCATATTTGCCAATGAGTCATGATGCTGGATAAACCGGTTTTGCACTCCGAAGGTGCAATTCAAAATTTTAAATATTGGATAGAAGCAGGCGTTACTTTGCGGAAATCCATAATAATTAATATATTATGAAAATTAAGCTTAATTTGCTAAACTCCGCGAACAGCAGGAGAATCTGTATGGTGTAATTTATAATTACTTTATTTATTAATTGTAAAGTCAACATCTCCTGAGGATGCTCCGGTTTCGGACCGGAACGTGTGTAGAGGGTACAAAGTCAAAGTCAAAGTCAAAAATATCTTTATTCAAGTAGGCCCACAGGTGGCACTTTTGATGCGTACATAAGAATTACACGGTAGTGAGATGATGGCGATAACCACATTCGTAAACTTAAAACTAAAGCTACGAGGGTTCCAAACGCGTCCTGGTCTAAGAAGAAGCCCACAACAAACTTAGCCGGGTGTTTTTTTTTTTTTTTTTTGTTATCACCATCTCACAATGTCATTTTAAATTATTAGAAGAGCAACCTGGTTAGAGCAATAATTTACACCCAAGCTTTTTTATCGTTTACGTAGTCCTTTATACTATAATAGGACTTTTCTATAAGCTTACGTTTAATACAAACTTTGAACTTTTTAAGAGACATCTCCAAGATGACAATTGGTAGTTTATTGTAGAATTGTATGCAATTTCCTTTAAACGAATTATGAATTTTACGTAACCTAGTATATTGCACTGTAAGTTTATTCTTACTTCTAATGTTTAAATTATTGCAGTCACATTTTTTCTTAAATTTAGAAATGTTTTTATGAACGTACATTAAATTTTCAAATATGTACTGACTATACACTGTCATTATTTTAAAATCTTTAAATTTATCTCTCAATGACTCTCTCGGACCCATTTTGTAGATAGAACGAACAGCCCTCTTCTGCAGCACGAAAATAGTGCTAATATCAGCAGCATTACCCCAAAGTAAAATTCCATATGACATAATGCTGTGAAAGTAACTAAAATATACCAGTCTCGCAGTTTCTACGTCGGTCATATGGCGTATCTTCTTTACCGCATAGGCAGCAGAACTAAGCCTGTTCGATAAATTATTTACATGAGGGCCCCTCATGAAGTTTAGAATCTAACGTTATTCCTAGAAAAACTGTCGTATCCTCCAGTTTCAGTTCCTCATTATTAAGTAGTACAGTGGTTTTCACGTGTAGTGGTTCAATGTTAACATTAGGTAAAGTGAATTTTGTACACTTGGTTTTTTTTCCGTTAAGAACCAAATTATTAACTTCAACATACATACATTGCCGAGGATCTGTTTGATGTGGAGTATACAGATTTTAGTAATTATAAATTACACCACACAGATTCTCCTGCTGTTCGCGGAGTATAGCAAATTAAGCTTAATTTTCATAATCAAAATTTTAATTTTTCAGGAATGATCTCATCTGCAATGATTTGGGGGTTTTTATCGGATACCCTGGGACGGAGGTGCATTCTCGTGTGGGGCTTCTTCTGCGCGGGGCTGGTGGAGGTGGCAGCCGCTTTCAGTCAGAACTACAATATGCTGCTCATCACACGCTTCTGCAGCGGTTTCTTGTAAGTTGGTATCGAAATAACTAACAATGGTAATCTTTAATAACTTTTATTAGTCTTTTTACCTACATTTGGAGGAATTATCAATTTTATAGATGACGCTACAGTCGCTATAAGACTGATTTGAAAGGCATATACTAATTTCAGCATCGACGGTAGGAGAGCCGTAGCTTAATTGGCGAAAGCGCTAAGGCCGCGATTGCCATAGAGTCGCAGGTTCAAATCTTGTCGGTTCCGAAAATTTCTATACGCATTTTAAATTTATAAAAATGTTAATCTTCAACAACTTCTGGTTTCGAAGAGCGCTTCTTCAATACGTTATATTGTAACACTAGTGATTTCAAAGTTACCCTTGACTGCAATCCCACGTTTTGGTAAGTGCGAATATTGCTGTAACCTGTCTGAGACAGGTTGCAGGTTGTTGAGGAGCGACCAGAGAGAGAGACAGGCTGTCTCTCTCTGGTCGCTCCTTCATCACTGAAGATCGAGTCCCTGGTGAGATCTCAACTTCGAATGGGTAAATTGTCTCCATCGGCATCTGTTGGAGGCCATTTTGGCATAGAAACGGCACGAGTTTGACTTTATCAACTGGTTTCTCATCGCAGTAAACTTTAAGGGCTATAAATATAAACTCAAACCAGTTATCGATTTCTAATACCATAAAAATTTGACAGCACGTGTTTGTTAATAGGGTGACACTGAGCCACCCCCGAAGCCTTGATAACCTAGTAACGGGACTGATAACAATGTTGGGAATGATGATGCCATGATTTAATAGTACAGAAAACAGTCTAAATTCAAAATTTTCAAAATTCAAAATTCAAATTTCTTCAAGTTACGCGCCGCCCCCCGCCGCGAGCAGTCAGTTTCCAGCGTTGCTCCACGTTTAAAAATTCGAGAAAATAGGAAAAAAGTTGTCCGATCTGTGAAAAATAACCAATCAACCGTTATTAGTCTTCCAGATTTGTCTGCCCATTCGCGGTTCTGATTTCGTACCTAGCGGAAATAGAGCGAACAGATCAACCCATTACGGGCTCAATACAGGGTACGGGTCTCCTCCCACAATGAGAAGGGGTTAAGGCCGTAGTCCACCACGCCCAGTGCGGATAGGTGTACTACGGTCTTAACCCCTTCTCATTGTGGTAGGAGACCCGTGGCCTGTAGTGGCCGGTTGATAATCTCCCAACTCCCGTTTAGTGGTCTGGATTCCTAAAATAAAAATTAGCTGTATTTTTTTTTTTTATTCCACTCAAGTGAGCCCTTGCAATCTAACCTGGTGTTAAGAGATGATGCAGTCTAAGATGGTAGCGGGCTAACCTGTTAGGGAGTATGGTAGTCATACCCCTAATCGGTTTTTACACGACATCGTACCGGAACACTAAATCGCTTAGCGGCACGTCTTTGTCGGTAGGGTGGTAACTAGCCATGGCCGAAGCCTCCCACCAGACCACACCAGAGAAAATTCAGAAAATATAAATTCCCAAATTAACCCCTGCCGGGAATCAAACCCGGGACCTCCTACTTAAATTCACAGCGCTCACGTTTGCGCCAGGGAGGTCGTGTATAATCTTCTACTTGTGATAACTAAGTACTTTGTGAACGATGATGGCTTCTTTGCTTTCTTTTATTTTTTAAACATCATGAAAATAAACTTTACACTAAGAACAAAAAGATAATTCACGATAAATAAAATAAAATAAAATAGTTTATTTGGGTAAATAAAATTACTTTAAACACTAATGGCTGGAGCCTTCTTTTAAGGGTAGTATTACTACCCCTGTGTCAGAAGACACCGCTCTTCCATAACAAGAAATAAACATAAAAACGAGGGTAGGTATACAAACAAAAATATTTGTGTTGATATTAAAAATAATAGACATCTTAACAGAAGAAGATAAGTTAACTAAAAAAAAAAAAAAAAAAAATGGCTTGATGTATAAGTACAGAAATCAATGTCTTCCAGATTCAACGGCCCATTCGCGGTTCTGATCTCGTACCTAGCGGAAATGCATAGAACAGATCTCCGCGCACGAGTTCTTCTCTTAACCGGCCTGTTCTTCACCATTGCGAACACAACGCTGCCACTCCTCGCCTGGGCTATCATCACCAAGGATCTGGACTTTCAGATCTTCGGCAATAGTGTCGGTGAGTGATAGAACAAGTAAGAAATCATCATCATGATGTCAAGCGGACGCCTACTGTTATAGGACGCATAGTTCTTTTGCAGAGAGTTCTATACATAAATATATAGATATACTACGACAATACACACATCGCCATCTAGCCCCAAAGTAAGCGTAGCTTGTGTTATAGGTACTAAGATGACTGATGAATCCCTATCCCTATCCCTATCCCTATCCCTACTAATATTATAAATGTCAATGTAATTTTGTTTGTTACGCTTTCACGCGAAAACTACAGAACCGATCCTCATGAAACTTTGTACACATATTCTTGGAAGTGTTAGAAGTAATATAGGATACTTTTTATCCAGACATTAAGCTCGGTTCCTTTGGGAGAGGGAATGAAAGTGTTTGACGATTTTACAACATAACTCCGACAAATTATAACCGATTTAAATAATTATTTTTGTACTATAGAGGTTATAATATGTGTTTAATTTTGCCAAAACTTTGTGCAGAAGATGAATGTAGTTGGAGATAGAGGACAGAACTCCTCAGCGGACAGCAGCAAACCCCTCGATGTTTCCCTTCATCGCTACAGCAAGTGATACTTGTATTTATTCATTGTTTAAAACGCACATAACTCAAAGAAAAGTTAGAAATGTGCACGATGGAGATGCTTTCAGGCCCAAAACTACACCTAAGAATTGTTGTGAAGACTTTACGTCATCAAAAATCTTTGTTAGATATAATTTTTAGTATACCTACAACACAGAATTAGAACATACAGAATCCTCGTTCGGCTATTATACAATACAGTGCATTGTGTCCAAAAACAGTGAAAACACCCCGCGCACGTCTCATTAGTAGACCGCATATCACAATTTTTTGCCCATTTTCCGATTTTATGGTAAACGTTTAGAACAGTAGAGATAAAATAATTACTGTCATGCTAAATTGTATGAAGTGACTAACCGCCTTCGGGGAACTACTAAAGTGCACGGATTCTATGTGTTCTTAATTCTGTGAGCTACATTAATATTATCTTAATACTATTATTTCATAACTGTTTGCATACTGTATTATATTTAATTGAAAAATTCGAATACATTTTAACAAATATTCAGATTTTTTTTTTTTAGTTATTCACAGTTGGAACCTATTCCTGTTGGCGACAGCGATGGTGCCGCTTGTGACTGGTGCGGCGTTTCTCTTCCTGCCAGAAAGCCCCAAGTTCCTGATGTCCCGGGGACGCAATGAGGAAGCCCTGGAAGGTTTCCGCTGGATTTACTCCTTAAACACCGGCCAGCCGCCTGAGAGTTATCCTGTGAGTTACGGGTGTCTTCGGTCGTTGCTAGTTAACACCCTAATGACAAAAATGCCGCCAAGCTATTAAATTTTCTAGCATCTTAGACTGCAAAATGTCTTACCATCAGGTGAGATGGACCCAAGGGCTAGCTTGTAGTGAAATAAAAAAAATAAAAGAAACCATACACAGTTGTAGTCGATAGTAACATATTTAACCAATGAGTTTTATCTGTCTATCTTTCTATTTATATTTGACGCCCCGTTAGTTTACTAACGTCTGTCTGGCTTCTAAAGATTTGGTTAAAAATATTAATCAATGTTTATAGTAGCTACAAAAATGTGACGCTTCCACGCAACCCATTTTTCTAACCTGCAACGAATGAGAATGAGGGAATGAGGTACAAAGTATGATTTAAGATATAGGAGAGAAAAAGCGAATGCTAATTTGAGAGAAAGCAGATTCACAGAGCCCGAATCGTAAGACGTTAAGTGTCTGTAATATTTTCTGTATTGTTTATCTACCCACAATCTAATTTATACATGCCTGTGGTCCCTGGGGAGGATTATAATGAATGATTCTCGGCAGATTATCAAGTTGGAAGAGGAAAAGACAAAACAGCGAGGGCGGGGTTTGGAAGCGTTAAAGGGTGGAGGTGCGCAGATGGCGCCACTGTTCCAACGCCCGCACGTCGCTTGGCTTGTGCTCATATGCGCTACTCACATGGGATGCATGTTTGGGTAAGTTTATGTTTGTTTTTACGTGTACGTGATTCTAGCACCCGAAACTCAAAACCTATCTCCCCTATCTAATCCGTAAAAAATGGGTAAAAGTTCGTGAGCTAGCAACATTCCGCGGGTGTGGAGTAAGACGTGCGCTGAGCGTTTTAACTGTTTTTTTACACAATGCGCTGCTTGCAATAATAGCTGAATGAGGTTTCCGTGGGTTCTTAATTCTGTGGCTGCTCTCCGTTTTGAAGAGGTTGGTTATTCTATTGTCTGCCAAGGGGACAGTGACCCTGCTTTCTTTTTCCAATGCTATGGGTTAGATTCTTAAAGCTGGAGAAATGTTTGTCAAAGTCAAAGTCAAAGTCAAAAATATCTTTATTCAAGTAGGCCCACAGGTGGCACTTTTGATGCGTACATAAGAATTACACGGTAGTGAGATGATGGCGATAACCACATTCGCAAACTTAAAACTAAAGCTACGAGGGTTCCAAACGCGCCCCGGTCTAAGAAGAAGCCCACAACAAACTTAGCCGGGTTTTTTTTTTTTTTTTTTTTTTTTTTTTTTTTTGTTATCGCCATCTCACAATGTCATTTTAAATTATTAGAAGAGCAACCTGGTTAGAGCAATAATTTACACCCAAGCTTTTTTATCGTTGACGTAGTCCTTTATACTATAATAGGACTTTTCTATAAGCTTACGTTTAATACAAACTTTGAACTTTTTAAGAGACATCTCCAAGATGTCAATTGGTAGTTTATTGTAAAATTGTATGCAATTTCCTTTAAACGAATTATGAATTTTATGTAACCTAGTATATTGCACTGTAAGTTTATTCTTACTTCTAATGTTTAAATTATTGCAGTCACATTTTTTCTTAAATTTAGAAATGTTTTTATGGACGTACATTAAATTTTCAAATATGTACTGACTATACAATGTCATTATTTTAAAATCTTTAAATTTATCTCTCAATGACTCTCTCGGACCCATTTTGTAGATAGAACGAACAGCCCTCCTCTGCAGCACGAAAATAGTGCTAATATCAGCAGCATTACCCCAAAGTAAAATTCCATATGACATAATGCTGTGAAAGTAACTAAAATATACCAGTCTAGCAGTTTCTACGTCGGTCATATGGCGTATCTTCTTTACCGCATAGGCAGCAGAACTAAGCCTGTTCGATAAATTATTTACATGAGGGCCCCATTGAAGTTTAGAATCTAACGTTATTCCTAGAAAAACTGTCGTATCCTCCAGTTTCAGTTCCTCATTATTAAGTAGTACAGTGGTTTTCACGTGTTTAACATTAGGTAAAGTGAATTTTATACACTTGGTTTTTTTTCCGTTAAGAACCAAATTATTAGCTTCAAACCACTGTACCACTTTAGCGAGAGAGTTGTTTACGTCGTCAAAAGCTAGTTCACGTCGATTTATTTTAAAAGTCAGTGATGTATCATCGGCAAACAGAACTATCCCGTGTTTATCCTTGGCAAGGTAAGGAAGGTCATTAATGTAAATAAGGAACAGAAATGGTCCTAATATAGACCCCTGTGGGACACCTATTTTCATAACTGATCCATTAGACCGTTTTCCATTCACGTCGACTTTCTGAATTTTATCGCGTAGATAGTTACTCATTAAGTCTAGAGCTACACCCTGAATTCCATAGTGGTGTAGTTTCCTAACTAACGTTTCGTGTTGAACACAATCAAACGCCTTAGATAAGTCACAGAACACACCAAGTGCATCACGTGACTCCTCCCAGGCTTCAAATATGTTTTGTATTAGCTCAACACCTGCGTCGATTGTTGAGCGACCCCGTGTGAACATGAAGTGTTTGTGTGTTTGTGTGTTGAACATGAAGTTTTTCAGTGTCTGGGTGTTTATCTGAATATTATAAGTTTTTATGTATATTATTCAAAAAATATGTATCAGATAACCGATACATATTTTACCCACAACGACATTTCGATGAGTACCAACCACTTCAGATTTATATAGATGAGTACCCATCGATATAAATCTGAACCCATTCAAAGCTACGCTTACTTTGGAGCTAGATGGCGATGTAAGTATTTTCGTAATTTATTTATTATTGTATATTTACTGATCTGCTGACACCACACCACGCGGCTCACGTATTTGAATAAGCAATATATCAAGTACCTACGAATATACATGTATATTGTGTACATATATTAATTAGTTTAACTTCACGTCGCGTGTCGATCTGTGTTTAGATCCGCGCCATGATTAGACCCGGGGCAATTGGCTACTTAGTTTGTCTTCGCAAAATATTGTTTTTGACCTGCGACGCAAAAACGACGGGCTTTATTATAGAATAAGTACACTATGACAAATTTTAAATCCAAAATGGCCGCAACCACTGAATGCCGAATTAATTTTTTTTTACCACCCCCTCAATTTGGGAATTAAATAAAAGGTCTTGACTATTAGAATAATGTGCATTAAAAATCAGAGGGAATAATCGGGGGATGAAAATGCGCTGCCATACAAAAGGCGGCCTTATATATTGCCAAATAAGAATGTTACGAAACCTATAAGGTTCGGACAGCAAAGATAAACCAGGTACGGGTGATGATGATGATGATTAAAAAACTCGTACAGACAACCTACGACGTCTACAAAAGTACACTTCATAAACCTCTTTCCAGGTCAAACACCATCCGGCTCTGGTACCCTCAGCTCGCAGCCATGATCGGGTCACAGGGCAACGAGACCCTCTGTTCAGCCATCGCTCCGCACCCGATAGAGGTTGAGCAGATAGCCTGTACACCCATACAGACAGACATGCTGACTTACTTGCAGAGTGCCATCGTAGGTGCTGGCTCCGTACTCACTTATGGGATTGGAGGTGTTTTGATTAATAAGTAAGTAGGTATTTGATCGAAACGGTGTTTCGGGTTAGAGCAGTCCTGTTTTATAACCCCCGCCGCAAAAACCACGGTGTGTTAAACGTACCGTGTCTTTGTGTGTGTCTGTCTGTGGCATGGTATTTCCCGAACGGATTATTTTTTTTGTCTGAAAGGGGAGTGTTCTTAGCTATGCATAATGGAAATCTATCCAAGATGGCCGCCGCTTCAAAATGGCGCATTATATATTTTTCTCAAGATTTCATCCGGTAATTTGTTATCAAATGATATACAATTGACAGCCGGTTGGCGCAGTGGGCAGCGACCCTGCTTTCTGCGTCCAAGGCCGTGGGTTCGATTCCAACAACCGGAAAAATGTTTGTGTGTTGAACATGAATGTTTTTCACTGTCTGGGTTTTTCTGCATATTATAAGTATTTATGTATTATATATGTATTTATAAAAAAAATATTCATCAGCTATCTTAGTTACCCATAACACAAGCTGAGCTTGCAAAAAAAAAACCCTTGAATGAATTACTAAAAACCTACTCGGAGATCTCGAACTTGTCATCCATAGTAGAACATGCTAACAACAAACCAACAGAACTGTTTCAAAGACGGACTAGACGAGGACTAAAAAATACTTTAATATTTTCGCAGATGTGGGAAGAAATCCGTGGCGGGTGTATGCGGCGTCTTCAGCGCGGCTTTCATCGTGGTATTGCCATTTACGGGCAGCAAGGCTTTAACTCTCGTGGCGCTCTTCACAACCGGTCTGGCGCTCACTTCACTCTGCTCCGCTACCTTGTCCAGCATTGCTGTCGATCTCTTCCCTACTTCACTCAGGTTTTTTTTATTATTAAAATTTATGGTGTTCATGTACTATGCGCGTGTCGATCTTTTCTCTTCAATAGTGTTTTCATAAGTAAACACTTAGAATGTTTTGAATTAGTTTGTATGGAAAAACAAATATGCTTCTTTTTATTTAATAATTTTACAGGGTAATTCCTTATGAAATATACTTATGCTCCCTTCAACGCTGTTTCGTAAATCGATTACACGTTGTTTTTTATTGTTGAAGAAAGCAAATAATACTCAACCAATGTATCCCACTGTTCCCATGAGGGCCTTTATAAGTGCTCTAGCCTCTAAAAATAGCATTATGTTACAATTACTATTCTTCGTTACAGGGTAATGGCGATGGCGACATTCCTCATGACCGGTCGGGTTGGTACCATCATGGGGACAGTAATATTCCCCGCGCTCATGGACTTCGGGTGCCTACCACCGTTCATGACAATTGCAGTAGTTTTAATGAGTAAGTTACATCAATTATTTGAAGTAGACAGGTACACAAATTTAAAGTTTACGAAAGGTACAACATTTTCTTCAATTCTATTTTACATAGCGCGCCGCCGCACCGACTACCTATAATAGGTCTTGCAGTAAACATTTTTAAACCAACTAAAAAAAAAAAAAAAAGAGCGACATCTTGTAGTACATCAATACACTTTTTCATCCCAGTAATGGTTCAAGGTACACTTTTATTTCAAGTTTACATTTTACCTTTTCTTAACGTGGTACAGCAATTTTGTGCTAGATGGTGCTACCGTTTCCATATTAGTACGCTCAAGGTCGGATAGATGGCGCATCGCACAAATGTTATCAATCGCATGCCAACTTTGTCACATTTTTTTTTTTTCAGTATGCGGGCTTGCTTGCTTCTTTCTACCAAATACTACCCTAAAGAAGTTGGAGTAACACAAAGATTCGACCAAGAATTGTGTATTCAAAATTTGTATATAAGTAGTTTAGGGGTCTGTTTTTTTTTAATAAATACAAAAGGTGACAAAAGAAAACCAGTGAATTAAAAATATTCTTTTTCTTTATTATAATTTATCATACCCTAATCTCATTCATCTCAGTCAGACTCACAACTTAACAATAAATCGGCGAATCAGAGACTATCGTTGCTATTTACAATATTTATGTTTAGCTTGCGACACACTTTAACAACGTAGTACGTAATATTTTAACGTTAGGTAATTATTTCTTTTAGTATGAAACATTTTAGTCGTGCACCACACTTCTTAAAAAAACCAACATAGGTTGTACAGTCTCATTTGATTGAATACCTCCCCCTAAAATATATAGGTAGTCGTGGAGATTACTGACAGAAATGAAACATAAAATGTAATGTAAGTTAAAGCATTCGAATCTGCTTGTAGTAAGAAAATAAAACTTAATTTTTTGTCACTAAAATGGACAAGGAAAAAATAATTTTTTTTCCTTTCCATAAAGACAAAATTAGGTGGTATTTTTATATAAAATTGTATATTAGTAATTTACATACGTTGTTAAAATATATCACAATTTTCAATTAAGGCGCTACTTCAGTCTAACGTAATGACTAAATAGCGATTTGCGTTACGATAAATAAATTATGTACTTCTGTGTTACTTAATTAATTAATTAACATCTGTGACGGATTATGCGGGGTGAGGCAAATGTGCACATATTATAAAGCTCACAGATTTCACCTTGAGTGCCAAAAATGTCTATAAGTACTACTATCCTTTTCCTATTGTATCACAGACCTCATCTTAATCTGTACTCAGAGAGTGTTAACACATTTCAAAATCATCAAAATGTTTTAAATTATTGAAGTTATACTTCTTTTAGTGCGTTAGGAAAAAATTATGAGAGTAAATTAGGACACTACTATTTTCACACCTGTAATTGAAGTTTGGTTTAGTTTACTTACAGCAGAATTGGCACTCTTGTACAGAAATTCCCAATTATACTTTGTAAATTCTTAAGGTTTCAAGCAATTTAATTTATGTTCATTCCAATGTTATATTTTTTAGAAATTTTAAAAGTTTTAGGTGTTGTAATACAAAAATGTTACTATAACGTAGTTATTATTTGTGACACACATTATTTTATTTTTTTCATTATTTATCATTGTTATAACTGGAAATTTCTTGACCACTCTAGTGACGATTGCAATGACAGGATGACTTTCACAGGAACGCCTTAAAAGCGATTTCATTATAAAATTCATTACAACAGAAACAATTAAAAATGAACTAAAATGGTATAGTTTATGAAACTGATGTATAATGATGGAGGTTTTATCTTGTTGAGGTCTGTTTTGTTTTATTTGGATAAAACAACGAGAAGTCTAGAATCCGTAAAATCACTGTAGTACCAAGAAACAATAGGTCATTTTGAAAATTAATAATATAGAAAAACAAACAAAAAATTATTATCAGTTTCACATACTACCTACTTTATCTAAACTGTCCTAAAATCCTCAAAAGTATATTAAACAAAAAATTAATAATGTTGATTCAGTGTCAAAAATCCAGCAGTCTTTAAGGTCACAAAAATAAATATTGGTAACTCCTTTGAAAGTTAAATGTATAATGATTTTATTAACATTGTTTTTAAATACTTGATCAGGATTTTAAGGCATAAGTTTAGATAAAATTGAATTTAACTTTTCAATGTGAAAATGAAATAAAATTTTTGATGTACTTGAAGTTGGTATAATAAAATATTTGATTATTTGAAAATTATAATTACATTTAAAATGTATACTTGATTTATACAATAAACTCACAGACTGGCCTATGTTCACCAAAACACCCAAAGGACAAAGCAAGATTGATTTAGAGACTAGATTGTAAATCATATTGTCAACTCTTCCCACTTTGTCGAAGCTATACACTCTTAAATTCGAGCTTTAATAATAAAAACGTAATTTGTATAATATAATAATAGTATATTCCTTACTCGTATAGTTCAGTGAAATTGACTGATATACCCTATTTTGGATTATATTCATATAATATTATTTGAATACAACGCAAGGCACAATGTTTTACAACGTGTTTATTACAGTGTGGCCGGAAAAGGGTGGGCCGATGCAAAAAAATCGTATAGTTTTTTTTCTTTTGTTGATTACCTTATTACTATTGCACCACTTTTTGGTAGATAAAAAATATTTTTGCTCGGATTAAAAATGGAATTCTCTAAAGAGAAAATCTCATTATCACTGGTCATTGATGTTTGTCAAAACTATATGCAAATAAATGTCCTTTTATTAAAATGTTCCTATTTACATATTTTCGCTTGGACAATCCTTTTCGGAACACTCTGTATATTAAACGCTATCATCATATCAAATTTAGGTCGATTGCACTATTTTTCATACGCATCCAATAAATTGCAGATCTTTAAAACAAAAACACACACACTAGGTAATCTATCTACGATTCCCGGTGTTGCTCTCATTGAATTTAAGACTTAAGCCATAACCACCTTTAAATGAAACCGGTTAAAATGCTTTACGCACAGCCTTCAACGCGTCAATGACCCCTCGCTACGAATTGCTTTAAATTATATACTACGTTCACTGTACTATTTTCTATTTGACTCAATTATGTCACTTGAGTTTATGAGTATATTACGAAAACTAAATAGATTGAGCAGGCGATGAGCTGCAATCTTTACGCGAACCAAGAAAATAAACCATACAGAGACCCTCACTAACTTTGAAGTAACGTAAATATTATGTCAAATTTGTAGTTGTCAAAATTTGACACTTCGCCCTGCATACTTAAAAAAATTACACATTTACGCTAACATGTATGAGATGTAGGATTTACATTGAATATAAATATGGGTACAAATCAACACGTCACGAAGCTTACGTTTTAGTTGAAGGAGAGCTCTGATGAACAAGCCAACTAAATGGAAGACTGGAGCTCTTTTGGTTATAGGAGTCATTAGGTTGGTACATACGTTATCAAGCCAGTCACAGGAAGCTGAAGACAAATACTATATTCGATTACTGAATCATATCGATTACAATGCGATGTGTTACGAGATCTATAATTGATCTATCAAATAGAAAAAAGTGTAACGACCGGAGTATAATAATTTTTGTACAAAAAAATTAAAACTTAACATTAGTCTTAAATAAGTTACGTGCTAAGGTAAGGCATATTTTATAGTAATTATAAATTAATTAATTACAAAAATCTATAGTACATAATATAAACTTTTATATACACAGTCTCGCGTAACTTAAAGCAGAGTTCTATACATATTTTTTTTACATTTAAAATTGTACACTTTAATTGTAATGGTACATCAGGGACGATTTGTTCACATTTTTCTACTAATGTGAACTTTATTAATTTGTGTATGAAACGGAATTTAAAGATACATTTATTTTTTGTGAAACTCTAGTGTCTAAAGTTTAAATGAAAAAATATAACAATTCTGTTTTCAATTGTTTCCAAAAAAGATATTTTCGTTACCTAACAATGTAATGAAATGCTTACAAAAAATTTACACTGAAAGTAACAATTTGGATGTTCCAGTTCAAAGTAAATATTTTATATGCGAATAAAAAAAATACGAATGAAAAATTGATTATCAGAGAGTCACTACTCTGCATCAAAATTGGGTAAACCAATCTGGGCGAGTATTTTCGAAACAAAAGCAGTTTTGATTGAGTTTTTTCTTTGTAGATAATCTTATTTTAATTCTCTAATCACAATAATTCACGTTAATAAAGACATTATTTTAATATACATAAATAAATTTCCAATTTATAATATTTACATCAACAATTATTGTTTTTTTTTTTAATTAAAAATAAATATAACCGATTGTACAGGTTTGGTCTAATGATTTGATAACAGTTAGTCGTTATGCTACCGATGGTACGTATGTCTCCACTGTGGATTTTTAATTTATTAAAAAAAATATTACTTTTAGTTGCATATTTTCTTATTGCATAATTTCAACAAGTATTTTGAATCACAGAACGTTTCACAGATAAGAAACTTTTATTTTGATTTGATTACATGTGTTTCATGAAAACTTATATGTTACATTTACTAAATGGATTCAAGTTCTTCAAGGCCTTTAAAAAAAAATAAGTTCAAGAACCACAGCAGTGACAACAAACCTTTTCACGAGATTTTCTATAACAAAGACAATAAACATAAACAACCACTTTTGACAACTGTGGCTATTACACACTGCAATTAGTGACACGAAAAACGCCCACAAAATGCCAACGTTAAAAAAACCCCTAAGAGTTAGCACGCACTGTGAAATATTACCGTGCAATTCTTTTTTGTATCGCTACAGAAAAATAAAAATAACGCTTGGCGCTTATTTAGTCTCGAATTTTTCAATCACTTATAAAGTGAGATTTACGATATAAATACCTATAACTCGTTAATCACACTTTATAAGTAGATTTTTGTTTTTGTTTTGTCCCCTTCAGGTGAGGCAAAGATTTATTGCCATACAGCCTATAGTTTAACTAATATTCTATTTTAAAAAAAGTTGAGCGATAATATTTCGCAATTTGGACTAACTCTTTTTAGACATTTTCCGTGTCACTATTTGTAAAAAAAAATGTCTATCAGTTAACTCGGAGTCCATTAATTAACAAATAAAAAGTTTTCACTTTGGTCCGTTTTCACCATTATTCCACTTTATCACAAGCCCGCACTGTTTTTATATTTGTTTATGTATAAATACATAGTCTTAGCGTCAGCTGGGAGGTGCTAGCAGAACTTCGAGCCAACAGGGGCAAGCTGTGACGTCCCGTCTCGAGTACTTAGGCCCCCAGCCTTTCGCGAACGATATCCTCACAGATCTAGGGTCCACTGGACCCACATGGGGCAGGGACACAGCTGGGGGGGGAGACGAAGGGTCGAAGATGCACAGGCAGTGCCCCGGAGCCACCCTCCATACTAAGAGGGCCTTCGCTGCAGCTGCATCCAAAGCTGGCGAGCTGACAAACACGGGTTCTTGACTCCGATTGTAGAGCCAAACTCCGTCCGATTCGAGGGACAGGGTGACACCTAAGCCGATTTTCGCTCGTGTTTTTCGCACCTGAAACGATACAGACAAAATCAATTATTATGATCCGCTATAGCATAATATAAAGACGGAATAACGTGTGTTAATAGCAGACTAGAATACAGTTGTCACCACCCCTCCTCTTGCCGCGGGTTTCGTACGAGGCGACTAACGGAATATATTGGAGAACGAGCTGTAGCGTCCTATGCTACTAACCCGTCTCTCCAGCGAGAAGATTATATGCAAACCCTCTGGTTTGTAGATGTTTAGTCCAGCAGTGGACAGTTGTATGATATCGATGAGAAGCGATACAAAAGCGACAGCGACGCTACAGTATATGGGTAGAGGCTATATATGTAGTGAAAAGGTATTATTATTACTCTTTATTTGTACACCACATGAAGTAAAAGAATTATACAAGAAAAAAAATAAAAATAGAAGCAGGATCCAAAAGGCAACCATATTGCAAAATAAAAATATCTGCCAGCCAACCGTACACAACAATGTGTTATGCATAAAATCTTGAATTAACGTGGCGGTGTTTTCGGAAAAACAGTGGATGAAAGTACGTATAAGAAAATTTAACTTATCAGAATTTGTACGTACATTTATAAGACCTCAAGGAATACGGCGATCTATTAGTAAATTATTAGCGTACGGCTCGTGTAGGTATGTAGTGGGTATCTGAAGTTATCGGCGGGGTTATCACACGCCGATTGCCGTATGCTCGCCGCTAAATCAATTTAAATACTAGTAGATGCAACGCACAATGTTCCGTGGTACCTACCGCACAACTGCGCTTGGTGTATTTTCGCTTGTACATTCCGCAAAATACATAATATGTGGTGAAAGTCCAACTCGATATATAGATCATTTAATAAGACTTCGACCAGACATGACTTCTTGTTTTATTTTGGCCTATGCGTTTTGTAAAATCCTTATTAATATTATAAATGCGAAAGTTTGTTTGTTTTTATGTTTGTAGTTCCTTCGCGACCTAAATAAACAACCAGTCTACTTGTTTTTTGGCATAGAATTGAAAGGACGGAGAGTAACATGGTTTTTTTTTATCGCAGGAGAACAAACTTTTCTAACTGGATTTGTAAAAAAACCGCATCAAACGCGGACGGAGAGCGCGGGCAATAGCCAGTACATAATATGTGGTAAAAGTCCGACGTCTGATATTATATCGAGCGTTTAGTCATCGATCATTCATAACATACGGTTTATTTTTGCGTGTTCATTCTGCAAAATACATAATACTTATTGAAAATTAATCTCGCGGTTAGTTTAATAGCACATTCAGTGCCGAGACATGGACATCGAAGTTAATCTATAAACTTGAAGACGCTCAGCGTAATAGCGATAGCAATTAAAAGTAATTCGCCGAAGAACCAAAGTAGCTGAATCAGCTCGTATAACTCGCTCGCTCGCTCTGAAGTGATACTGAGCTGGTCACGTTTGTCAGACTGACGGACGTTGGTGTCGAAAGGTTCACGAGTTGAGACCAAACTGAATGTTAGAAGCGACGATTTCCTGAAAGTGGCAGGAATCGACTGGATGCGAACTCTACGCGTCCAGCAATAGTTACTGTTTATTAGTGGAGTACATGTCAAATTAAAGCTTAGAGACATAGATAGAGAGTACTATTGTCGTAGTACCTTGTGATTTAATCAAAAATGATCTGTAGAAGAAACAAAATTACCGACAAACGACTGCTAGTAAAAATAGTTGACGTTTAGAGAGATACTGTGAGTAGAAATGTTTGCGTTGCTTAGAAGAAAGGCGCCTTGAACAACGGTGGGTATATAAAAGCTGATGATGATGTTTATTCCAGGAATAGTCATGTAAAGAAAACTCCATAATCGGACTGAATGGAGAGAACTTTGCTCTATCTATATGAATATCCCATAGATATACTATGGGATATGAATCCATAATGATGTGTAGAAGAACTACAATTACCGACAAAGTCACGGCTAACAGCTAGCAAAAGTAATTGACGTACAGAGATTCTTCTGATATAGGGAACATCGTTTAACGTTTTACGAAGCGACCGATAGATAATGGAGATTGTACTTAGTGCAAATATATTCGTCATGTTGGTACTCACGTAGGCAGCGGCTAGTTGATGCGATTCGAGGCACGTACAGCGAATTCGCGAATTTGGCAGTCTTGCGCCTGACGGCCATTCCTCGATGTAACGGTACTCGTATATTATCGATTTGGTGGATGGAATTACAATAATATTTGTACGCAGAAGTGCCATATGGCCGTGGCCATACTCAGGAACTTTGTCTTTTCGACATTGCTCTTTATTTGGCTCCATCGCATCCGATGTCTTTGCTAAAGATAAAAAGGCTTTCACCTATAATCTTCAATCACAATAAATTTTGGGTAGTAATGCGTTGGTGGTCGAAGTGATCCAGTTCTAAGTTTTTGACCCCTAGACGCTTCTTAAGGCGAGTATTGGAGACAGTTGTATTCTGGTCTGCCGTTACAAAACGGCATCATGAGAGTATCGCTAGAGTATTTAGGAATGGCAAGTCTTTGGATAAAGAACAAGTGGCGAGGTGACAGGGTAGGCGCAAACAGGTTTTGATTGATTGCTTGACAAACTGACTGACTGATTCGTTGATTGATTTAAGAGTAAGTTAGGTTCACTAGCACCATATCTGTAATGGTTACATAGTGAGTCCATTTAAGGAATGCGGAATTCCCCATTTGCCTGCAACGCCTGTGGTAGACAGAATCGGCTTGTCTTGCGCGCCGCTACTCCCAATGAGTATACAAATCTTCTTAGAACTTATTAGTGATGTTGGCACTTTTTATCAAGCAGATGGCCCACCTGATAAGCGAGAACCGTTGCCTATAAGCAGAGCAACACGTTGCATGCATAGCATTTATGGCATGCATAGAAAACGACCTACAAATTGCTCTGCGAAAAACCGGACGCGTAGGTAGATGTTAAGCCTCATCTGCCTGTAATTAAGGCTTATTAGGTATTCAATTCGAGGTTCTCACCTGTTCAACTTGCGGTTCCTTGGTGTCGAGCGCATCGACGCACAGTCCGTGCCTGCCAGCGCACGTACCACCCCCTCCCCCGAACACGTCCACCGCGCGCACGCGCACGCTGAACTGGCGACCAACGCGTTGGGTCAGCTCCCAGTACGCCAGTCTGCACCACTCTGTTTCCCAGCTTTGACGCTCTGTAACAAATGAGAACGGTTTTCAGTTACATCTCTACCTCACTTTATACCTACCACGACTTAGTTTACCTGGCAAAGGTTTATTAGACCGAAAATGTTCCGAAACTCCGAAATTCAAACTTAAACTTAAGACTTCTTAATCATTTTGTATGTAAACGATATTGACTCTATTTTTATAGAAAGTACTCTTTTTGTCGCTTGGAACTGATCTGGGATGGTTACATTATAATGAACAGCTTTTCAACATCCCACAGATAATCTAAGATAAATAAATAATAATAAATATACTACGACAATACACACATCGCCATCTAGCCCCAAAGTAGGCGTAGCTTGTGTTATGGGTACTGAGATAGCTGATGAATATAATACGAATAAATACTTATAATATACAGATAAACACCCAGACACTGAAAAACATTAATGTTCATCACACAAACACTCTCCAGTTGTGGGAATCGAACCCACGGCCTTGGACTCAGAAAGCAGGGTCGCTGCCCACTGCGCCACTCGGTCGTCAAAGATGGTAACGGGCTAACCTGTTAGAGGTAAGGAAGTTATATTAAACCCTCTAATCGGTTTCTAAAACTGTAAAAATCTTTGTCGGTAACTAACGGCCGAAGTAACTCCCACCAGATAACACCAGAGAAAATCAATACGAAATTATAAATGGCGAAATTGCCCCCTGCCGGGGATCAAAACCGCGACCTCCTACTTAACACCACAACGCTTACCGTCAAATTTATATATTCAGCCGTGTTACATCACATCACTGTTCCAGAGCGCGGATTTGGCTCGCAGCGACGCGTCACTGACGGACGGGCATCAACATCAGCCAAATTTTAACGTTTCTCAGAATTTTTTATAGCGGACCTTTTACATTAACATAGTATACCCTCTGACCCTACTGTACGTCGAGAGTGGTCATTAACAGCCCATTACTAGGACACTACATGGCACAGGTCTCCAGTCATTAGCGTGGACAGGATAATTTTTTCCCCCAGAGAAAAGGACAAAATTTTATCTTCTCGCGCAGCTGTATCAACTCCTGAGCAGTGGCGCACAGGTGGAAATAATATCCAAATAATATACGTGTAATAATAAACGGGGGTACTCCTCCTATTCTCTATTGCCGTGCTTCGGCATGTGTGGTAATTTTATCCCTTGTCAGGGGAAATCATGAGATAAAAATTTTGTCTCCTGCCTATGCTAGCCCGTTTCGGAGGATTTTGGGAACATTGTGGATAACTGTCAGACATGCCCTATGTTGTTTTCCTTTACCGTTATATTCTCCATCTGCATCAGCTACAATGATACAGATAAATAAATAAATAAATATACTACGACAATACACACATCGCCATCTAGCCCCAAAGTAAGCGTAGCTTGTGTTATGGGTACTAAGGTGACTGATGAATATTTTTATGAATAACATACATAAATACTTATAATATGCATATAAACACCCAGACACTGAAAAACATTCATGTTCATCACACAAACATTTTCCAGTTGTGGGAATCGTACCCACGGCCTTGGACTCAGATAGCAGGGTCGCTGCCCATTGCGCCAATCGGCCGACTAAATAGATAGGCCATTCATGGTGTCAACCTTATAACAGCCCTTATTTGTTAGAACTTAGGTTTAAAAAACTAGCAACGCTAGGTCTCTGCAATAGAATTTGGCAGACTTCCTATCTTAAAATTCGTTTCTATTCTATTCCTATTCAAATTTTTAGCCATCAAGAAAAATGTGTATATGTATTTAAGTATTAAACTCGCTTGCCCCTTTTAAAATATATATTAAACACAATAATGTATACGGTACTTAATAACACCCGATCGCCTGCTTTTTGATTGTCATTAAATATTAATTAACTATAGAAAACGAAGCGAGAAAAATTGTGATGATCTCACAACGAAAAACATAGGTAGGTATTAACCTAAGTTCTTTTATCAACATTGTCACACCAACAGGGCTTTTACCCTCCATCTAAAATGCTCTAAGTATTCTTATTTTTTCTTTTTTTGTGGTATAACATAAAATAAATAGAGATAGAAAATATTTATTAGAAAAACTCAGTACTATAAATCTTTGGAATCCTGACCCCTAAACTAGGAAATCCCGTATCTTAGTAAAGTTGCTCATTCCTTGAATCATTCATTGATTCATTGGGATTGATATTACGAGTAATAGATCGATATGGAGTGACAAGACCACTGCTCTATGTATCCTCATTTTCAGTTTTTTTTTTCTGTGGTGTGCAATGGTGTTCTTTCATTCATTCGTCAGTTTTAATATTGTCACTAGATAAAGTTCTAGAAAGAATACCATCAGAGTGTCTGCCGAGCCCCACGTAAAATGGTAGGTCGGGTGTAATACGGCGCCAGGTAGGCGGGCCGGCGATCGATCGTCAAGGTTATACCACCAGCACGTGGAGTGTGGACACGGCGCGATGGTACCTACCACCCACAACGATAGGAATTTATTTTGCAATCTTTACCAATATATAACATGATATAGTAATTCATATTCATATAAATTTTACAGGAGAAAATTTATTTTTATGGATTCGATTTCAGTATGCAACGTTGTAATTTGCAACTGTTTGTTTTAAACAATTCGCCAAAAAGAAGAGTCGTCGAGTGCATAATAAATACAATTTTATATTTTTATTCAAGTGTCACATAGTTACCTTCACATATCTCCTATATCAGATTAAATCATTAAAAGGAAAAAAATAAAACCGAAATACTTAGTAATGTCTACATTAAAGTATTATTCATTTCACTTTCGTTAGAGGTAACTTTGTTAATTTTTTGATATCTATAAAGACATTTTTAATTATTAATAAACGATTGGATTATTGGGTCGGAGAATTTGTGCAGTGTTCGGTGTTTTTTGACAAAAAAAAATGCCTATTTGGGATTGGTTTCGATTACTGCAAAAATACCTATAGAGTAAAGAAGATCTGCGTTGATAAGGTGAAAAAAATTCCACACAATCCATTTATCTTGTCAATGATAAAATTGTTTTTCAATTGAAAAACCAATATCAATATTCATCACAATGAAAAGAGCAAGGCAGCATGGTGGGTCTAAGATCTAAAGCCCTCTACCAATATGCTCAGAAGTGGGATATCAGTACGTTGATGAATCTCATTTCTGACTGCAGATCAGATCAGATTGTCCCCACCCCTTTTTCCGCGAGTATCATACGAGGCTTAAAGGGGTATACAACGTGTTAATAACACTTCAGAGGCTTCAGGGGTACATCATTTACTTATCTGTGAAATCGAATTGCTAAGTTTTTGAGAATTGGACATAATTTTCACTGAAATAAATCATATACAGTCCATGCAAGAGTAAAATCAATTGACTCCTCCTGTCACTTTATTAGGTACGCGTCTCCTAGGATATGTACAACATACACGTCTCAGCCTTTTATCTTCAATAGGGTGGTCATAAGTAAACACTTAGAATATTTGAATTAGTTTGTATGGAGATATAAATATGCTAATTTTGGTATATATTTTTACATGGTAATTTCTTCTAGTTATTGGGCTAGCTACCCGTTACTATATAAGTCTCCCTACTGTCTCGGGGGGGGGGGGGGGGGGGGGGGGGGGCAAGCTGTCCTGATCCCCTCCTCCTTAGCGAGGGACATGCCGTGGTAGTTTTTAGTTAGTAAAAAAAAAGGTAATTTCTTCTCAAATATTCTTATGTGGGTGCCCTTCAACGGTATTTCGTAATTCGGTTACACGTTGTATAACGTAACAAAGGCAGCAGCGTTCTCTGTGCTACTACTAATATCCACTGCGATCACCCACCTGTATGCCCAGTGTGGAGAAAAATTTAGTCCAGCAGACTCTGCTATAGGTTATAAATGAGTAGAAATGTATTAATACCTTCGCCATCAGTAGCGAGGGAACCCGTAGCAAGCCGCTCATGGTTCGTCCTCCTCGCGTCTTGTGTGTTCTCGCCGTGTTCTGGAATACAAAAACAGACGGTCAGAACATGAATTCAAAAAATTCTAAATTGTAATTTAAAATTCTTAAAGCTCTTTTGAATAGTCAAATATGTCTACCACCGGTTCGGAAGGCAGATTCTACGGGGTGTTTTCACTGTTTTTGGACACAATTCACTTCACGTTCTTTCTACCTTATAGTTCTGTTGTATTTGTATCTCTGTAAATTTTCTCTGTGGTGTACAATAAAAGTGTATTCATTCATTCATTCATTCATTCATGCTATTACAGCTAAATGAGGGTTCTGTATCTTATTTATTCTATGCTCGGAAAGCGGTAAAAACTCAATAGTTGCCCTTATCATCAATATCGTAGTATATTACTTAGAAAAAATGGATGTGAACGCTAGGATTCGAACTAGGCCCCCCGATAGTAAAGTCGAAGTCCTACTCACTGGGCTATCACCGCTTCACCTTATAGAACAAGTAAATACTTAATTAACTTACTCGGAAAAAACCTTCGTCTACTAAATTCTAGTAAAGTTCTAGAAACAAACATTACATAATACGTAAGTAGGTACGGGCTGGTAAATCGAGCTCGACTGGAATTTTTAATGTAAGGTATATATATTTATGTCGTAGGATAATTGGAAGACGAGTCTTTGCGAAAAACTTACGACGATTGCAAATCCTACTTTCAACTAATATTAGTTTATATCGATGGATGGATGGATGGATGGATGTTTGTTACTCTTTCACGCAAAACCTAAAAGCTCGACTGAATTTTGGTATGGATATAGATTTTACCCTGGAAAATGTAGTTTCCGCAGGATTCATAAAAACCCAAGAAAACGTGTACGAAGCCGCGGGCAACAGCTGGTGAGTGGAAAATGCAAACTAATACCCGTTTTCCCTAAACCTAGGAATTGCCTTAATAGAATGCATAGTTATTTAGGTGATTCTTAAAGAAAAAAACGTTTCACGAACTCAAATGTGATGTCTACGTAACGCGCCGTAACTTTAGTATTTTTTATTCATGATGAAAATCATATATTCCCTTGGTTTTTTTTGTAGTAGATTGACAGAGCAAGCAGATGGTAATTTAAAAAAAAATAATATATAAAAATACTACGACTTATGCACACATCCGCCATCTAGCCAAAAAGTGAGCGTAGCTTGTTATGGGTACTAAGATAACTGATAATATTTTTTATGAATATAATACACAAAAATACTTTTAACATATAGATAAACACCCAGTCACTGAAAAACATTCATGTTCATCACACAAACATTGTCCAGTTGTGGGAATCGAACCCGCGGAATTGGACTCAGGAAGCAGTGTCGCTGCCCACTGCGCCAATCGAACGTGGAAAAATGGAAAACGATCGCCTATAGACCGAGCAACACTTCGCAGAGCATACGAGTAATACATGCTACATACACGTGTCCCACTGAACCTGTGTATGTATTTACACCGGAAACCACGCCCTTCAGACCGGTCCCCGGAACACAGAAATGCTGATTGGCGGCAGAAATAAGCATGGCGTAGTACTTCCTCGGACGAGCTCAATCACAAAAAAAGCTCTACTAACAAGCAATTGTTAAGTAAGCGTTTAAATTGTTGTAGTTTACTTCAAAGGGTTGAGATTAAATTTAAAATTGGAACACCTCCAACACTGTAAACTTATACTCAATACTGGAGTTATGAAAAAAAAAATCCTTAATTTTGTAGCGGCGGCCATCTTGGACCGCTTTTCATCAGACAGCTAAAAACACAGTCTAATTCACCTTTTCAACATAAAAAATCTAATCAAAATCGGTTCATCCGTGCAGGAGCTACGATGCCACAGACAAAGACACAACATAGACACATCAAACTAATAACACCCCTTCGTTTTTGCGTCGGGGGTTAAAAACATCGAGAACAAACATCAAGACGTGACAACCGAGCGGGTTTATAAATTGGCTCGAAAAAAATTAGGTTATAAATTATAAAGTATCGGTAACCAGTATTACTAGTCCGCGATGACATCAGCTGGACACCTGCGGAGGTGAGGCTGTGTATGGGAGACGAAATCTGAGACCCCCTAGGTTTGCCGATTTCTTCTCGACGGCTAAGGGCCCCGTCTGACTGCGCGTATTTTTGCGACTGTCTGCTTTGAATCACCATAAATGGAAGTGGTGGAATGGTGCTCGATATTTATTTATTATTATGATCAATTTGAAAGGCTAAAAGTCAATTACATTAATAAAAAAGAACAACACAACAAAAAGGTAACAAAAACATAAGACTGAGCCAATATTAAAAACAAAAAAAAAGACAGTGTGCGAGGTATTGGCTAGCGAGCAGGAGCTGTGCTTGCGGCAGGTATGTGTGTGACCACGATCCTCAATCATTAGAGACTAACTGAAGAGAAATAGTTTAGGGAGTTTCTATAATAAGAGAGAGGGTTAAAGGATATACAGCCTAGACCTTAGTCTTAGATGTTGCTACATTGCCATTTACCAGGCTTAGTTATCTTAAAACTCTGTAAAAACTATCACTATATAATATTAGCAATAGATAACTAATTACCAATAGTATACCAATATACAATAGAAAAGGGGAAACACAAATAAAAACCTCCAAACAAAAAAATGTACATCACTGCAATTATTGTGTGTTGCGAGTACGTTCCGGAATTGTAGCGAAATGTGTGTAGTCACTAGAGAGCGTATTTTGCGGTTTTGTGTATAAGTGTAAAAAAAAACAAGAAAAAATAATAAGTCTGTGAAGTTTTAAAATAAGCCCAATTTGTTAAAAGAAAAAACGCATATTCTGCCATGAGGCAGAACTCTGTCTTCGTGACTTTGTCTCGACATACTTTGGCAGACATATAAGTCGCGAACTGTTCCTAGTGAGGCCGTATCCTAAAGAATTTTTACTCATATACAGAAATCAAAAAAGGCTATAATCGAATACGTGTTTTGATTCAATGCGTAACGTCTTTTTTTTGTCTATCATGTTAAGTTGCGACGCGCGACGATGTCGATAAAAATAGATATCGAATAGCAATAATCCAGTCTTTATTTCGTTTTTTTTTAAATGATTTATACCTATGTCGAACTAAAATATGCTTTCTAGAAGTCAGTACAAAATATAGCAGTACAACTGCCAAGTTTCTTGCCGGCTTCTCTCGGTGCAAGCCTTCCGAACCAGCGGCAGCCATTAAAAATAGACGTACGAGTACGAGATGTGAATTCTGATTTAACCGTTATTTTTTCGCTAATTTGACTTTTAGTTTTTTTTAAGCTTTAAACTTTTACCCATATTTTGTTTATTTTTATTTCCGGTTCATAAAATTTGCGCCTATTAAGCTATATCAGTGCTTTATATTTTGAAACCATTTTTACCAGTGGTGTTAACATTAACAGTTTGTCTGAAGCTTTTAGATTATTAAGTACACAAGTACCTACACTATTGTAGGCGTGTCTTGTATGTCCGCATAATGAGAGCTATATTAGCATATTAGAGATCTTTATCAAGGCCTCCCGACTGCGTACACATATTAATATATTTAATTACATACAGATGTCATACGGCGTAAACCGCTGAGAGGAAAAATTCTTAAAGTATTTTTTACTCGGTTGCGCATACCTTCGCCATGTTGGTGAATACACCACGCAGACATGCATTACAATTATTTATATGAATGATCTCCAAAGCTTGAGCTAGCATATAATATCTTTAATTAATTGTTATTATTATTAACTTAAAGTGTTAATTAACTATGCAATCTTTTAAACTTTTCTTCCTTATATTGTAGTACATCTATTTCTCTATTACTATAATCTAGAAGATAAAGTACCTAGTTTCGATTCTGATTTACAGTTCTAAAACATGGTTGCTAACGATGGGCGATAACAGCGTACGAAGCAGAAAACTATGCTCGAAGTTTCATTCTTTACGCGATCACTCCAGAAATCAGGAGATCCGTAGAAAACCGGCTAAGCTCAATAAGTTCTGAATCTAGAGTAGCAATGGACAGGCCACATCCTCATGGGCGTACCCAGCTTCTGGTCTAGGGGCGGCAAGTGTCATTTTTTTTAGGACAGATCGTCCGCGGCTGTTTTGAAAAAAAAATTAAGAGGGCTCTCTAGAGTCGAAATAAATAAATAAATAAATATACTACTACAATACACACATCGCCATCTAGCCCCAATTTAAGCGTAGCTTGTGTTATGGGTACTAAGATGACTGATGAATATTTTTTTATTAATAATATACATAAATACTTATAATATAACCACCCACACACTGAAAACACACTGAAAACATTCATGCTCATCACACAAACATTTTCCAGTTGTGGGAATCGAACCCACGGCCTTGGACTCAGAAAGCAGGGTCGCTGCAAACTGCGCCAATCGGCCGTCAAAAATTTAAAATTAAAAAAAAAATTGAAGCCAAAACTGTATTTTTATACATTTTTGTCCGATGAACATTGGAGTGAAATTTCCCCTGGAATGGCACCAAGGCACAAGCCAGAAAAAGGTTTGAGTTTCGGTCCCAACTTGCTATTCCATAGTTCTCAGCACAGGTAACGCCAGATATATGTGTATAATAAGTACACGTAAGTAGGTACGCACATAAATTGTTATTACATGAAAGTTTAAACAAAGATTCCACGTGTAAGCAATGTTTATGTTTGTGTGCGCGTTTCCTACAACATAATTATTATGATACGTTGAAAACTATTTAGTTTTCATTGTAAAATACAAAGCTATTGTGGGAAAATGTAAAATGTAAATCGTTGATGTTCGAAAAGAGCAACTGCTGAGTTTCTCGCCGGCTTCTTCTCGGTAGAATCTGCCTTTCGGACCGGTGGTAGAGTCACTACAAACAAACAGACTTGACGTTTCAAAAGTGCTTATATTAATAAGGCCTGCTTAAAATAAATGAATTTTGAATTTTAATTTGAAAAGCGCACATATTATTTAAGGGAAATCCCATGTGTATAAATATGTATTTTCAATCAGGTAAACGAATTCATACTGTTTTCAACTTCTAAAAGGCGGAGTACGCCTCAACGTAAAGTTTTCTTTTTTTAACGATCCTATTCCATAACCTATTTGATATTTTTTATTTGAAAGTTTGCAAATTAAATCTAAAATTGTATACCTAACTTTTTATTAATTAACTACAACCTGCAGTAGGTTAGCCTTTTGTTTTCTTTATCCTAAATTTGCCTGGAATAGATCGCTACAAAGCGATAAGGCCGCCTTTTGTATACTTCTTCTGTCTGTGCTTTTTTTTTATTCTTCTTCTGTATTATTATTTGTGTGCAAATAAATAATAAAAAGAAAGCTTTGTATTAAAGCTACAAAAGTTGAAAATATTAACAGAGTATTCTTTTGAATCTAAGTATGTATGTGTATATGGATTTTTTTTTAATTCTCTGCTACTTAACCCTGGAGTGCAATCTCACCTGCTGGTAAGAGAGGATTCAAATTCAAGTTTCGTTTATTTTAATTGGGAGTAATATAAGCACTTGTGAAACGTCAAGTATGTCTGTTGATTCAGTGAAAGATTACCATCTTAGCATCATCAGTGGCGTGCATAGAGGATATGCACAGGGTATGCAGGTGAGATAGCGCGCATGCTCTCCAGTGAAGAGGAACGGCACAAAAATATGCACAAAAATGCTAAGAAGCATCATGGTGAGGAGAGAGGAAAGAGATGAGAAGGAAAAGAGAGAAAACGCTTAAAGAAGGTCGGCATGAAGCAATTCCCAGCGGTTCCGTGCAGAACTGGCAGATTGGGTTGTTTTAGTGCGTCCAAGTCGGACATGCCCAGCCATTTGGCAGAAGTCCGAAGGGATTCCTCCTCGATTAATAAAAAAAAAAAAAAAAAGGTTATGCAGATGATATAAAATAGAGAAAACCTCCAATACAAGTTATAAAACTTTCGGGTAGGCTTTCTATAACTCTTATCCTATCCTTTCGTTATTTATAACCCGTACTGGAGATTTTTTAAAATTTCATATCATCTGCCCTCTTAGTGGCCCGTATGCACGACACTGTGCATCATCTCATCTGGGTTAACCTCTTAGAGGTGTGACGGTTATATTAAACCCATGCCCATCATCGGTTTCTACGCGCCACCGTACGTACCGGTACGCTAAATCGCTTAGCTGATCGTGTTTGTCGTTATGGTGGTAACTACTAGCAACGCCCGCAGCCACCAGACCGGACGAAAATACTTGCTAGGTTAAAATTAAATATATAGAACTATAAACAATGCATTAGATACAATGTAATGAAATTATATATGACAAAGCGGCTGACCTGTGCGCATAAAGCCTAGACGAATCGATAAAACTAGACTAGACTTGATAGTAGGATAAGTTTGTTAAAATACAATAAAACTATCTGTAGCCCATGGCTTCGTCCGCATTAGTATACATTTTTTTTTAAATTTCCGAATCGATAAAACTAGACTAGACTTGATAGTAGGATAGGTTTGTTAAAATACAATAAAACTATCTGTAGCCCATGACTTCGTCCGCATTAGTATACATTTTTTTTTAAATTTCCGAATCAATAAAACTAGACTAGACTTCATAGTAGGATAAGTTTGTTAAAATACAGTCTGTAGCCATGACTTCGTCCGCATTAGTAAAAATTTTTTTTTTAATTTCCGCGGCAACCTTTTGTTCTGGTTAAATTATATTTAATTTTATTTTTTTACATATTTTCATAATACTATGTCAGTCCTCTTCAGTCCTTAGGATACAGTGATAGGTCACTGTAGGAAAACTCATAAAAAGTATCTTATCTCGGTATCCAGGATACCACTTATTGACTGTCGGAAATCCTATCTAGAACGGTGCAGCGTTTGAACCACCACAACAACACCATTTAAATCAAGTAAATAAAGAAACAATCGGAAACATTGGTCATATAAGTATGGGTTTAAATCTGCGTCATCATCATCATTTCAACCCACTCACAGGGCACGGGTCTCCTCCCACAATGAGAAGGGGTTAAGCCTGTAGCCCACCACACTGTCAGAGTGCGGATTGGTGGACTCCACACACCTCAGAGAACATTATGGATAACTCTCAGGAATGCAGGTTTCCCCGTTTCACCGTTGGAGCAAGTGATATTTTAATTGCTTAAAACGTACACAACTTAGAACGGAGGTGCACGCTTGGCTCCCTCCTCCAACGGAAAGTCTAGGTCCTACCCACTTCTACAAGCGCGTAAACTGAGACAAATAGCGAATGGTGTTAAATCTGTTATCACAAAATGTCTGAAATAAACTAATTTCCTAAGGTTGCCCGGCAGAGATCGCATTTAAGCGATAAGGCCGCCTTTTGTATTCTCCTCCAGTTTTTGTGTTTCTCTCTATTCGTCCTTTATTTTCCTGACTTAGTGGTGTACAAATAAAGAGTTGAAATAAATAAAAAATAAATAAATTGTCAATATAAGATGGTGATAAACTATCAAAGTTATTCCTCGGATTATGGTGGTTCAAAAAGAAGACCATAACGAACTCAGAAGTATTAACCGTATGATACCATCGAAAGTAAGCTGGCAGTGTGGGCCACATTGTCTCACGAATATTTAGTAGTATTTCTATCGCCCGACCACAACAAAAGCATCAATTGCACGTACTACATCCAGTTGTCGAAAATGCAATAAAAAACACCTTAACGGAATTCGAAATGCTTTAAACATCAACCGCAGCGGTCTGACATAGCTAGTTTGGGAGCTTGTGGCAGAATTTGGTGAATCGTGTGTTACAAGTTAAAAACCATCATCGTCGTCATCATTGACGGAAGATTGGCGCCGTTTGCAGCGACCCTGCTTTCTGAGTCCAAGGCCGTGGGTTCGATTCCGACTACTGGAAAATGTTTTGTGTAATGACCATGAATGTTTTTCAGTATCTGGGTGTTTACATGTACATTCTAAGTATTTATTTAATTATTTAGAAAAATATTCATCAGTCATCTTAGTACCTATAGCACAAGCTATCGCTTACTTTGGTGCTAGATGGCGATGTGTGTATTTTCGTATTATATTTATATATTTATATTATCATCATTGTCATTGTAATTATCAGCCTATATCATGTACCAGTCGTAGCGGGATCTTAGAAGAGCGATACAACATCTTAATACGACATTCCATTGCTTACCTGACTTAGGTGAACTAAAAACTGTTTTTACACGCTTAAATTAGCTTCACCTGTATGTACGTATGTAACCGACCCCTTTGAGCTCGATTTTGTCCTACTCTGAACGATCAGATTTCGTTCAAACTTTGTAGACATATCGAGGACCGATGACAATACACTAATTTGAGAAGATTATTCCAATGTTCAATATAAAAAATAAGACTTTTTAGTTTTTTCGAATTATTAATTTTTCAATTAGTGTCAGTGGTCTAGTGTTGCGTATAAACTGACGTCACACACGTTATCTTTAATCTATCATTTTATATCGAAGACCAAACGTCAAAATTTCAAAAGCTCCATACAAATCTGACAGATTTACTATACTTCAAATTTAAGTTTGTCAACTTGATAAGTTACACTAACAAGGTAATAGCCGGCTCCCATATTTACTATCCAGTTACATTATTTTTCAGTTGCTAACCGGTGAGGACCTGTCATCTCCGTAAAATTTTTTTGATGAGCATACTACTGCTAACAAATCATTCGTTTTGTGACGTAGAAAACCGGTTGGCAATCTGTCAGAAAAGTGTTTCGTAGGCACGGGGAAAAGGTACTGCAAATTCCAAAACTAAAGTCTAATAGTTAAGGCCTTTGTTAACGAACGTAAAAAAGTATTTTGCGCTGTCTTAAGTAGGCCAAACAATTAATTGAATGGATAAATAAAAAACAGAAAAAATCGTAAGCACATTCTCATGTCTGGCACTTTTTTCTATTAAATATCCTTAACGAGACTTCCGAATAAATATCGTCGCCAGACAACTATGTCTCCGCATTAATTAGTAATTAATATTAAAATGTAAATGATGTGACGTCATATGTTTTTGTACATAAGTACTCAAATTAGCATACTAACAAAATGCTAGGCACGATCAAATAGTTTAGGACGGCATGAAGTATAACGAGTTCACACGCTTCACTATTACTCAAATACCAGCCACTGAAAATACAAATGCTTTTGTTTCAAGAAGACCATCTTTCAAACATCAAATTTGTAGCTAAAATACGTATAGTTCGTAAACTTCGAAAAGTATAAGTTGGACTGATTTTGTTCATATCTCATTATAATTATTTTTTACAGTTTTGCATATAAGGCTTCACGAAGTGTTGTCGAAGGTTCTTTATAATATCACATTTGGGATAGTGTAATGAAAGTGTTTAGCGGACCTCACAAACGATTCCTAAGCTAACCACAATTTTGACAACCTCCCAGGCACGGTGGTGAGCGCTGAGGTCCCGGATGCAATCTCCTACGGGGGCAATTTAGGAATTTATAATTTCAGAATTTTTTATACTACACTTTCGACCGAGACGTGTCGCCAAGCGCTTTTCGCTACGTCGCGTAGAATTTAAAATAACTGCCATACCGTATAGGTTAGCAAGCTGCGATGTATGCACCATAATGCAGATCCATAAAAAAAAGTACACCCGGCTAAGTTTGTTGTGGGCTTTTTCTTAGACCAGCACACGTTTGGAACGCTCGTAGCTTTACTGCCATCAACTACCGTGTACACATTTCTCATGAACCTAAATAATATATAGGCATCAAAAGTGCCACCTATGGGATTACTTGAATTAAGATACTTTTTTTTGAAACAGGTAAGATAGCAGTCAAGGTCGAACTTGTAAAGAACTATAAAAAAAAACTTAAGTACCACCAACTCCTCAGCTATAACGAAGCATTTTATATACAGAGACTTGTTTACAAACCGACCGCGTTCAGTTTCAGAATCGTTAGCGAACACAAATAAACATCTATAACGGACGCGTCGGAAATAACACCAGGGACCACTCCATTACACATACCTTCCACATAACATTTTCTCCGGTACAACCAGGGTCTGATTATTGTTCGATGCCCAATTCACAGAGAAGCGGTGAAAGCAGCCTATTGGCTAGGATTTCAGTCTTCAATCACAGAGTTCAAACAAACGCTCCTCTAACTTTACGCAGTTGTGTGCATTTTAAGCAATCATGAAAATTAAGTTTAATTTGCTGTACTGCGCGAAAGCAGGAGAATCTGTATGGTGTATTTTATAATTTCTTCAATCTTTATACACCAAACAGATCCTCGGCAATGTACCCCCTACGCACGTCTCGCTCCGAAACCGGGGCATCCTCAGGAGATGTTGACTTTACAGTGAATAATTGTTGCGTGGCCTGCTTCTATCCAATCTTTTAAGCAATTACTATAAGCGGTGATAGCCCAGTGGGTAAGGACTTCGACTTCACTTTCGGGGGGCCGAGATGAAATCCCAGGACGCACAACTTTTCTAAGTTAGGTATATGCCGTCTGGGCTAGCGTGGTGGACGTCCTTAACCCCTTCTCAAAGTCTACCAATCCTCATTTGGCCAGCGTTGTGAACTTTGTTAATACAGGTTTTATGCGTGGCCGCCGTTTTGGAAAAAAAAACAATGGCGGATATTAGATAAGCCGGGCATTACCAGCCCACTACAGCGCACGGGTCTTCTCTCAGAATGAGAAGGGTAAAGACCGTAGTCCACCACGCTAGCCAAGCCTTGAGATCATTACGGAGAACACTCAGGCATGCAAAATTCCTCACGATGTTTTTTTTTCCTTAAATGTTTGTTGAAGTGTTTTAACGAGGAAGAAAATTTATAAAATTGACCCCTTTCATAAACAAAATTCAACTATTTTATCCTCCAATATAATGTTAACTACTGCATCGGCCAAGGTAAATGATATACCTCAAAACAGCGACAAAACACGAAACCAGATACATTAGTCACACCAATCATACTAATATGGCATAACAATAAAATCGTTTATGTATATATAAAACATAAGCTTACAGAAAAATCTTACTATAATGTTAAAGATTACTTAAACGATAAAAAAGCTTGGGTGTGAATTGCTCTAAGTGCATAGCTTGGTATAAATTTACTGTGAGATGGTAATAACAAAAAAAAAATTACTTGGCTAAGTTTGTTGTGGGCTCTTCTTAGACCAGGGCGCGTTTGGAACCCCCGTAGCTTTAGGTTTAAGTTGGCGAACGAGGTTATCACCATCCCCATAAAATTATGTAAACATATATGTATGAACGCTTCATAAGTGACTGTGATAGGCCTACATGAATAAAGAATTCAATTAGTCATAAATCAAGTGATGACGTATAAAATGGAGGGCACACCTCCATAATAAACATGCCACGGGGTTATCTGGTGTCTTGCGCTTGTTAGAACTTCGAAAGCACTTTAAAAATTCATCCTTGCGCCGATAAAACCAGATGGATGCATTACCGGTCACATAAGCAGTATCTTGGCGCTTCTATCGAGTAATGTTCCGCTTTGGCCGCGGCGGCTTACAGATTAAAATTGAATGCGATAACGGCGGAGGTGAACGATCGAGCGGAGCGGGCTGTGCACTAAGTACCGAATTATACTAGAATTACCTAAGCGTTGGTTGGTTCCCGTTTTCACTAACGACAAACACGGCAATGCCTAAATAAGTAACGCCTAATCTAATGAGATTCTTTCATTAATAGCTGTCACCTTTCGACTTTTGTTGTTGGTGAAACCTTTTAGAAGTTATATTTCTTTTGGCGCATTTTTACGATGCGCGCTCACACCGTCACAAAAAAACGACACCATGAAGTTAGCTTTTTAGTTCGAAATGGTTTGACAGTGTACGCTTTCAATTGTCAAAGTCTGCTGGTCATTCCAGTGATTTAATGGATTCAATTGTACAAAAATCTCAAATTTTAATGTTCAGTGACACTTGATTGTCCGATAATGAGTAACTTCAGATCACCAGAGCGTTATAGTAAACTTTCAATGTATTAAATAACTTTTTTCTATTGTTAATGTCGTTTTTCCTACAAACGCAGAATATGGCGAACTAAATATTAGAAATTTTTTAATTTTATAAAATTTTTGTTACACAAAGACAAGTATGAATTAGGATATGAAATTAATAAAGTAACTTAAGGGTAATTAATAGATACCTAATGAGAGCGACGAAAAGCAAACGCTGACCAGTTATATTTGTGTCAGCCCAGCGGCGCCGGCGCCACGATAACGTGACGATAACGTTAATGGATACCGTCGTTATCGCGACACTCAGCCGATACCCGCAAGAAGGGACCGAATCACTTAAAACAAGAAAACAAGCGGCACTATAAAAAGATCCCCTAACATTCACGCCTAAGGTCGAATCTCCTTTACCCCCTGCGATAATTATAGGTCGTTCTCCGGCCGGAATTGTGCAAATGGAATGAATGGATTCGGGGAAGCACGTGAGAAAGACCGTAATGGACCCAATCGGAATGTCAATGTCAACCGTATCAGAAAAAAGGAAGGGTCTAAATATTGTTTCAATCCATTCACTAAGCGCTATGTTGAAAGCTTTGGCCGATGCCTTAGCTTTTATTGATACTAAATAATGTAGAGACCGGTAATTTAATGACGTAGGTATAGTTTCAAATGCAAATATTTCAAATTGGCAAAAAGATTGGCATAAAACGTCAAAAGTATGCCCGAAGTTAATAAGTCTAATACAAAATCTTCAGATGATAGATTTAATAGTCATCTCATAATCTCATCTTAAAAACCTATTACCGGACATAAATTTTTAACCTCTATTTTTGGAACTCGGTTATAAATTCGTGTGACTTTAATAGAAGGAGGGTTTGATCAAAGGGTTAGTTAATATTTCGCAGACAGACGCCAAATTAGCTGAAAACGTAGGGGAGGAGTTTGTCTACAAGCCCGGAAAACCCTATGATGAATGCTGGAAGGGAATCCCCTGGCTTTAGAAGCCAGTTTTGCACCCCCGTACGCTAACATTGATTGTGGAAAACGGAAATTCCTGTGACGCGTGGGATGATAAATTGCATCCAAAAAGGTTTTTAATATTTAAAAAACTTCTTTATCAAATTGAACCGCTTTTGTTTTCGGATTTTACAAAAGATTGTATCTAAGATTAGGCCGTCAGTTATAAAACACAAAGAACAACAAAGGTACGCTTTGGTATGTCCGGACATAACAGCTTTGTGAAACGAGATTCTTGATTCGTTGCGGTGTAAAAATAGAAGATCAATGAAGACCATCTAAAGACTAAAACACAAAACAATGTGATAAATGATCAAGTATTAAATAGCAAACGCTATAAAGGCGAATGTAATAAATACCAACGATGATAAACAGTTAAGAATACTCCATTAAATTCAATGGTCGAATCAGTTGTCCATTAAAAGCAGCAAGAAGCGCCATTTCGAAAAGGCAATCTCTTAATTGTCAACCAAATTGATGTCGATAGGGCCAATACAAAAATATTAAGCAAGATCTTTATTAAAAACAAATATATCCTCCCCGCAGAGTTGCGTCGTTCAAAGGGAAGAGAAAAAAGTTGCTGTGATGTTTGCCGTGCCGTAAGCATTAATAATGTAGTTTAAAGATGGCGGCCGTAGGAATGCGCGCAAGCTGAGGTACCAGCTCTCTAGGGCTGCGCCGGAGTCGGTTGATAATCGACGGCGATTTATTTTATTACATCGAATTTCCTATTTACAGATTGGGCGCTTCTTTATCGCTGTGAATGGATTTATTGACAGTATTCCGAACCATGTTCAACGCGTGATTTGGATTTCCTCACTATTGTTATTTTATTTACATCAATTTTTCCTATCTGTCGAATTTGATGGTGTTTTAGAATACTTTTATGTAGTTGGTAATTGTGTGTTATTTGCTATTTATCTTGTTAACTTCGTAAGCTCGAAATGAGTGGAAACCGCATATTTGAAATTCTTGCGCTCAAGATGTATAAGGGAATATTGATTGAGATAATAGAACTGTCGATATTCATCGCGATGTTCGCCTGCCAACGAACATGCTTTTGCATATTTATCAGAACCAGTAAGGATGTCTAGTCGCAAGCCGGCTCTGTCGCTAATATTTGATTAACAGATAGCTCTGTTTGCGAAAAAAATAGCACAGTTATCGCTGTTACATTCTGTTTTTAATGGCAAAAGATAACTTTTTACGCGTATTCTAATATTATATTACATTGATAATATATTTGATCGAAGTAATCTAAGAGTATATTTGTGGTATTTATGCGTATAAAGCCGCGACAACTTAGAACCAACAACAAAATAAAGATATTTGGACGATATTATTGAATGAAAAGGTGGCACTGAGCACGGGTTGAAAATGAGTACTTTTAGACTAATCATTAATCGTTTTATGAGCATTTTTTTATGTAGGATTCGAAATAAAATTAAATAAAGTGTTTTAGCTTTAGGACAAATCATCTCAGACGTTGAAGAAGGTGCGTTGTAGAAGTGCCATTTTGTTTTAGCGTACTTGTTTTAAATGCATTTAAATAAAAAGCCAAGTAAAAAAAGAGTATAAGTAGTTCCCGAAATTAACGCGTAGAACCTAAAACACATCACACTATTTTGTTTTAATAAATATGAGGATATTATAAATCGAACGAATAAAAATTATACGGCGACGGCTAATCAGATACCTACTGCAATACCTTATTCACAAAGCAGCATTAAGTTATTTTAGCGAAAAGGTTAGGTAAGGTTAGGTCAGAATATAAATAATCATGTTTAGTTAGGTTTTATGCGTAATTTAGGTCAAGATTTTTGTTTGCCCCAATACATAATGCCGTTTTCGATTTTCTTTTCAGTCAATCAATCCTAGGCCTGGCGGAGATCGCTACTTAGCGATAAGGGCGCCTTTTGTATCCTACATTCTTTAAGAGTATAAATTAATAATAAATACATTCGCTCACTTAGTATTTCAATGAGCCGTTTTCAGCAATTAGGATACCCTAAATATACGTTCAAATTCACTTGTTGAAAAACTACCCCTAAATAAATATACTCTGCATCTTTAGGAACTATGATCGATAACGCGCAGTATATATCAACGTACCTTGCACGTCCCTACATATCCCTAATTTCCAGGAAACAGAGCGGGCGCCGGCCGCGGTCGGATTCCTCAATCTCCCGTTTTTCCACGCCAACTACGATCTCACAGACCGCTCCCAGCCTTTTAAGATACTTTAAAAGTTCAATTTAACAACGCGAAAATAAATTGAATCACTATAATACGAGCAGTGAAGTAAGGTTACTAGGTTGTTTATTTTTACACTTGTTTGCACACCACTTTTGGAGAACGATTGAGAAAATAAAAGAAAAATAGAAACAACAAAAACAGAAGCAGAAAACAAAAGGCGGCCTTATCGCTTAGTAGCGAACTCTGCCAACCTAAGGATTAGGAAACACAAGGAACACAGTTAGCTCAGCAGCTGCAATAGATAGCACTTCGGAGTTATGTGCGTTTTAAGAAACAAAATTAAAAAACCGGCATGCATTTGAGAGTTTTCTATAAAGTAAATACGCGGCCTAAACCGTTCTTTCTCATTCTGGGAGGACAACCGGGCCCAGTCGGGGCTCGGTAATGGATTGATAATAATGATGAGAAATATACACATAAATAAAAACTAATTAGTTGTTTGTACATTTGTACAATTAAAAATAGCCGCTTTTTACTCTCATAATGTTCTCAAAGGTGTGTGTTATTTTCACGCAATTATTCACAACTTTATGGTCAAGGATTAAATAGGTAAACTTACCTTTCGGTTTTACGTCGTCCATTGCTATTCGACTGTATGGAGGCGGAGGGGTTTCTGTAACAAAGAATAACTCATATTAGTCGAAAAAATTTAGTGATTTATATAAAATTTAGGTATCCATAAACTTAGGTCCGAAGTTAGACTTCTCGGAAGTCGTGATCATCTGCGTTGCCCCTTAGGCCCAAAAACAAAAAAGCGTATAAACAAACATGACCTGATCAGGTAGGGCAATTATGTCCGGCCGGGTGAATCGAAGCGAAACCTATATTTTGACTCCATAACAGATTCTATAAAACCCTTTCATTTACTGTATTTTTAGGGTTCCGCTATAGTGTTATAGTGTAACTTTATACGAAAATACCACCTTAAGAAGCCAATACAAAACTGCATCCTCAGCAATGATTAAATGAGCAATGATAGATTCATTATGGATTAATAACAATGTGTAACATCAGTGACAGACTATTTTGACAGAATCTGTTAGACGGAAACAATTGGATCTTTGGAAATGAAGAGTTCCGGGCGTGGCGGACAAACGCGCTATCAGCCACGTTCCCGAAAGTCCTTGGCAACATGTCAGACCTGGTAGGCTTCTGGACAGAGCTTGGATGGTTTGAGTAGTGAGCAGCAACGACCGGGAAAGCTCGACGTACAACAAGCTAAGTGCGCAAAACGGTACAGCGAGAACAATAATAAAGATAAAGTTTGCTACCAATAATCATGATAAAAGATATTTCAGTGAGAAAGAAATGTAAAACCATCGAACATTAACACGTAACTTTGGAACTACTGAGATTAGCATTCTATAACTTCAATGAAAAATATAAATATTTAAATACGGAATCCCTCCGACGTGAAAACGAATCGCACTCGACCGGTTTTTTTAAGTTAATGTCATTCGTGGTGCAGCTTGTGTAATTTTTAGTCGTTAAGTTTTCGACGAATAATATGGGAGACGATGAGCACAGAACCCAATAATTTGGGCAAGTGGAGTTTGCAATTGTTCCCATTAAAGAGCTAAATAAAAAATAACTATATTTAAGTAGCATTATTTATTCCGATACTTCAAACTTTGGGCATCTTTCTCTAAAAATCCTTCAGTGCCCAAGAACTTGACCGAAACTTGACCGCTAACTAAAGCCGCAGAAATATTCCTTAGTCATAGAAAAAGGTAAAGGAACTTAAACCCATCACGCTACCCCAATGTTGAAAATATTTATTCATCTTACTGAGAAGGACTAGGATATTAATAAGTATATATATATATATATATATATATATATATATATATATATCATGTGCATATTAATAAGTAGACTTCGCAAACATTATGTAAATCTAGCAGATTCTTTTTCACCGATAAAGCAATATTTACATTTTAAACACACTCCGAAAAGGACCCCTAACCACTAGGATATAACAGATTTTTTATTGAAAATATTGACAATACGAGAAGAGAGAATTCTAGGCTTCCTGAGATATTGACTACAACTGAAAGCTTAACGAAATTGCTCTGCGAGGCACGGTGATAATTGAATGCAGGATTCGTTATTCAAATATCTGTCGCCCATCCAGTTACCGAATTGAGTCAACGTTGCTTACCAAGCGCAATCACAAGTCACACCACCCATGTAAATATATTGAATATTTAAAATTAAAAAAGCCACGACATGACTGGCAGACTGTGCTGATGAGACTAAATAAAATGTGTCCTAACCAGTGTAGTAGATATTCGACGGTGTTCACCATACAAATGAAGTAATTTCGATACAGAACGCCATCGTATTTGCAAAACAAACCAGCACGCCGCCGCACGCGCTATCCCCCGTTCCGATTTTCGGGCGCCATTAATATTTTCGAATTCCGAACGCGCGTTGTGAAATTGTCAATAATGTCATTTGCAATTCGGCGCCGGCGGCGGCAGACGTGTGAAGTGTGAATATTTTCGACCCCGTCAACAATAATCGAATACAAATCAAGCGGGCACAATGAGATTTTATAACAAACACTATACGATTCCAAGAAGTTTTTAACGTCGTCGCATGCGCAAGTAATTTCTAAACAATATCCAGTGTATGCACCTGCATATTGAATTATTGGTTTCAATTGTTATTAAAATGATAATATCAAGATTTCTTACATGGATGGATATACTTATATAAACTTAACTTTTACGAAGGACATCATATTTTGTAGAAAGGTATAAGATACAGAAACGTAAAGTAAAAAATTAACTTTTTAATATTGTCTACGAAGCGATACCGCATACCGATATTCTATG
Organism: Pararge aegeria; assembly: GCF_905163445.1. NCBI lineage: Eukaryota > Metazoa > Arthropoda > Insecta > Lepidoptera > Nymphalidae > Pararge > Pararge aegeria. The sequence continues at coordinate 16,839,075 of NC_053189.1, forward strand.
TTGAAAAGAAATACCTGTTTTTTTATTAGACTAAGTATAACTACATTTTTCATAACAATAAATAATTGACAAAAATACACTAAAATATAAAAGAAAGCGAAAAATATTTAAATCATGTAAAAAAGGTTATTATCAGATATGAGATAATGTTCAGAGCGTCGCGGCTTGTACTTCAAGGCTCGGATAAAAGATAAAGGTTAAATTCAGTCCTCTAAAGCCGGCAATAGACTTGGGGTAACTAGGCCACACAAAGTGGAGTCAGCGAGTAGGCATACAAATTTAAACCCCCGACTAAATTATGTTAACAGTACACGATCTTACAATCACCGTCATCTTAATTACAGCAGACTGACAAACCGCAATAACAAGACATCCCTCGACGCGTATTGCCTATTAAAAGAAATTTAAACGCCAACCAGTTACAAGCCTGAAATACATTCCATGACTCACAATAAGATTCCTTAGCCCAGGAGCTGGCTGAAAAACGACCAAGCAAAAGTAAATGACCCTAAATGACTAGCGTACGAAGAAGATATAAATAATATCAGTTGTTGACTTTTAGATCCGCCTGTCGCATATACACTAAACGCCATCGCAAACAATGCAAATTGTATCCTTAAACACTAGAAAATAGATTTTATAACGCATCTACCCACGATAGACACATCCAACATTTTGCAATGAGAAAGTATACATAATTATATGTGGAGTGGCGTGACTGAAATTTCTTTTGATGGTATTACATCATATGTACCCCCCGAACATTAAAGGAAAAAAGACTCTCCTCCGACAATCATAAAGTACATTCAATTAGAAATTAATATCGCATTTGTTAGGAACTAAAACTGTTTGAGCCGCAAACTGAAATGTGTTATATAACAACAGTGTCACGGTTTAAATTTCAATACAGCGATATGATATATCGTGTTTCAATTATTGAGTTAAATGTATCATTGAAAATTTACCCGTATAGTAATTGAGATATGGTTTCAATTTGTTTGGACGCACTATGGAATGCCAACTTATGATACGAGCGCAGCTTTAGTATAAACAAGAATGGTATAGTAGCGGTAGTAAGTTTAACAATCTCATACAATCTTCTATTACAATGTAAATAAGACAGAATTTAGCAATAATCGTAAAACACAATACTCCGATAAATAACTCTATTACGATTGCTATAAAAGACAGTATTGAATAATCAATTTGATCTGTTCTTACTGCATAACATGACACTCAATTGAATTCTTATAGAGAAATTATGAGTACGTAAAATACTTTATAGGATTTAAGTTATCTGATTCATGAGGTATTCGCATTAGATCGTTGGTTATGTCCTTCAGTAACTATGTTAGGTTAGGTTAGGTTAGGGAACCGTTCGTGGCAACTTGAACTTTATTTACATTGCTTTCGAAGTAAACTAACGGTTGTGAGCATCTGCAGCGCTGAAAGTTTTATTCACTGCAAATGTGGAATGAATTCCCCTAAATTGCACATTTCTCTTCATTTTAGAAATTGATAAGTTTCATTTTGATAGGAAGCTCTTGCAAAATCTAGATTCAGAATCTTCGAAACCCGAATTATGAAACAATTTAACTTAAACTTTAAAGTAAAAATGAGTACGCATTGAAAGCCAAAGACCATTTCTTTGGCTTTCAATGCGTACTCATAGGTGATTAGTGACTCTAAATCTGCTTAAATATCTAAGATTGTTTTATTGGAAAGAAATAAAATGTTTAGTAAATTCCAATCCAGAATTTTGACGATTAGCCAATTAGTACCAAAGAAAAATTCTACTGATAAATACGTGATGAAATTTTTGAGAATAATTTATATTTCAAGTAATCTTAGAGTAAGGTTACTTTCTTCCGCAATTCGTACTTGGATTTTCAGAAAGTAGGGTCATATTTTTAACATAAATTAAGGGCTTCCTTCTTTCATTCCAAATTAGTCTGACAAAAAATTCATTACATTCATTTGACAATCCAAAAGCAGGTTGGTAAGGTTTATGCGGATCATAAGTATTCTAGCAAAAGAGTTTTGTTCCATAACTTTGTTAATCACTTTTTTATAGTTGGTTCTAGTCAGGGCGCCACACATCACAATATAATTCAAACCGAATCCCAAGCTGTTGAGAATAAATTGATAAACAACTCCGAAATAGCCCAATAACACATTATCGAGACTGGAAAGAGCATCCGAGATCTGTGGAGGGTGGCGTTAATTGCTCTCAGTAGTATCTATCAAGCGAACGAACACTTCCAAATTGTGATGATATCATTTAATCTTGAAAAAAGCAAGGTTGCGTTATAGATTTTGACATTCACTTTTGAATTGTTTGGAAAATATTAATTCTATATACATCTAGCAAGGATCATCAGTAACGAATGATGGAACTCTTCGATACATATAAAACTTAATCAGAAGGAAGAAATTAACAGAATTAATATGGTTTCCCCGACAACAACAAATATTAAGTAGGTGTGTATTTAAGTATAAATATATTTCGAGCACTGGACGAATCCTTATATCCCCAACTGTAACAATTGCTTTTTTGCGTATAAAAAAAAAATACAGACAACGTAAAATTTAACGTACTGACAAACTTTGAAAAAGCTGCGGCAAGAGTTGGACAGTGCTATCAAGGCAATTACAACTATTTCTATACTTAGATAAAAGATTATTATACAGACAAAAATTGGTTTGCATATCCTCGTATAGATAATGGATAAACATAAAAAAAAACAACCGAATTGATAACTTCCTCCTCATTGAAGCAAGTAGGTAATGGCACTGAGATCCTCATTTCATGAAGTTGGTTGAGAAAAAACGTAATACGCACGGACCGTTGCGCGCGTGTGAATCGCCAGAAATAGCCCGCCCGAATTATAACATGTCGGATGGCGCCGGCGTCGGCGCCGGGCGGCCGCGGCCCACGCGCCGACGACGTTTCCCTCACTTTTTGGACAATTCTGCGACAAGTTTTCTATGGTGTCTAGATCCCCCAATTATATCTCAAGGGATAAAATTTACTTTTAATCTTCAATAGGGTGGTTTCCGCACTCTAACTATTTGTACTCTAACCGTTCATGATGATTTATAATGAAAAAAATCGTCTTCAATACGAATTCTCAAAGGTTAGGTTAGGTAAGACTAGAAGTAGCAACAAAGTTTTAGTTACGAGTAAGTGTAAGATACAATAATATTAATTTCCAAATGAATTAATTTCTCTTGCATTTGCTTTATTATGTTTTAGTTTTATTTTTTCTTCTTCCACTAAGTTTTAAAACACTAGTGAAATGTGAACTACTTTTCAGTTATATTGTTTATTTATTGACTTTCAAATCGTCGTTAAATCTTTCTTGAACGGCCGAAACTTTAGTTCAGAATTATGGCAACTTTCATAAAGACATTTACCTACGTTACCGAACATAAAGTCTGATTTTGTTATTATTTGCTGATGACATTTCGGTCACCTCCTAAGCATCTAGCAAAAAATTATAAGCAGTAAATCTTAAAAACAACTCTAATATCAATTCTAATTGGATGTCATGAGGTTAACGATAAATAAAGGCTTAAATCTGAATAACAGCTTCAAAAACAAGGAAATAAATGGCCGAGGAATGCCAACAGGCGCCGTCAGGCTGACGTCACATCGCTAGATGCTGAGGAGGAGTGGCCAATAAAGTCTGTGCAAAAGTCGTAGGTATTTAACTCAAGATCCATTGCATGCGACAAAGCTACTGAAATTTAGGTTAACTTGCATCAAACAGTGTCCTATAAATAGAGAACTTGGTGGACACTGGTGGAAATTTGGAGAACGCAATGACATCGAGGGTGTAGGGTGACAAATATGGATTTTTGAATGTTTGTGGCAAGTTTTTGATGGAGCTCTTATAAACTAAACATACTGGCAGCGTTAAGGTGCTTTTTTTAAAAATTGGGAGGTTTTTATGGAGCTACCTAATTACATATGTGCTTGTTTCCAAAAATAATTAACGTCTCTACTTTTAGCTCTTACATATACGGACTAGATGGAAGAAAAGGTGTCGATGAGACAAGATCTGATTAGCTAAACTAAGCTATGTCGATGCTAGCTAGCTCAGTTCCGCACGCGGTGGATATTGCGCATTAGTGTTGGCATTCTTAGCTCATCAAGCTATATTTAATGTAGGCGGAGATTAAGTCGTCAATGGGCACACCTCATTCGTCGTCGACTCCGCATTAATACACATAAGTGTCGCGGACCATGTTTTATTCAAGGTGATCGTCAAATGCAAGTTGCAACCGTGTCTGTAACATCCCCGCAAACTCAAAATATTCTTTATTCATGTACGCCCTCTTTGCATGCTGTTTTGAATCGTCAAGTCTGTCTGGTAGTGTGACTATCAATCTCACTGGCGCTCGTACCCTCACAAATATATCATAAAGTAATATTAATTATCACCCCTTTACTATTGTAGGATTCGGGCTGGCTGACAGAATGAAAAGGGGTTTCGGTCGTGGTATATTCTACGCTGACCAAGTGCGGAATGGTACACTTCACACGCCTCTGAGAAGGTTATGGAGAACTCTCACTATAATTAATTTGTTTTTCAATCATATTTAAATTGCTCAGATAAAAACGCACATAACTCCGGAAAGTTAAGAAGTGCCGGGTTCGAACTCTATTCTGAGGCAGGGAGGCAGAAGTACCAATAACAAGGCTTGCATTAATAATACAGTTTATAAAAAAAACCAAAAAAAAAATCTTTAATTTACTTTTTAGAGTCAAGATAGTCTTGAAAATATTAACAAATAATAAAAGTATAAAGAATATCTATTTTTAATAACACTTAAAAAAAATTAAATTCGTTTGTATGGAAAAATAAGTTTGCTTCTTTCGGTTTAATTTTTTTTCAGGGTGATTCCTTATGAAATATACTTATGCATACTTCAATATGATTACGTAGTTCTGTTACACGTTGTATATATTAAGGGTAATACAAGATGCAGTAAACCTAGGTTAACACGGGTTTACTTAGTAATACCCAAACGTTTTGGGGAAAGTTCGAATAAAAAGTAAAATAATTTTTAATTCGTATTTTTCCCATACTCCCCTAGGGCTACCATACTCTGGCTGGTTAGGTAAGGTTTGGTTAGGTTAGGTAAGGTTATTTCATTATTATTTGGACATAACACAAAACCTAATACTAAGTAAACTCGGATAAACATAAGCTTATTCCAACTTCCAACCTTACCCGTAACATGTATAATACTGCTTTAAGCCGTGATAGTAAGCACTCAAATCAGGCGTAGCCCGGCGTCTCAGTTGCAAAGTCCAAGATCCAAGGGTCGTTGAGCCAGCTGAGTTGTTACAATAACATTGCAAATGCTTTAGACCTTGCACGAAGTGTCAACTATTTTGGGACCGGAAGACTATGACGTGTCGTATACGAAAGAAATCGATACACCTACCTATCCCGATGCGTTGATTGAGAAGTATGTGGAACGTGGCTGTTATTTGTGACGTGAATTTTACGTTTGGCAGATGTAATGAAGACGATTTTTACGTGACGATTTTTGGCTCAGATCAGGTCATACACGATATAATTTTTTTTCTAATGTGTCTTATAATGTGAACATCTGTCATATATCTTATAATCTTATCAGTGTAAAGTTTGTTTGAAGAATAGAATAAAAAAAAAAGAGTGATCAACAGGCTAGAAGAAATAAGTATATCCTGTGGTAGGGTCACTACAAATATACATAGTTGACGTTTCAAAAGTGCTTATAAAGTAGGCCTACTTGAAATAAATGAATTTTGAATTTTGATTCCAAAATACACACCTAGTCTTCAACAAAATTCAGTGTAGTGGGTAAATAGTTAAACCTTTTATGTTACTATAACTTGATATACCTAGTCAGTTTTTTACTTAAATAATTTAATTAAATGTTTCATTTATTCAATTTACAAAAAATTATTAGAAATATATTTGATTCACAGTGAACATTCAAGGTGCATTATCGTTACACTACAGTCTTATATCAAGACTCAGATTGCGCAAAGATACCTCACGGTTTCTAAGTCTTTATTATTCAGAAGTGGGATGAAACTAATAGTTTTGCCCACTCACTTGCAAAAATAGAGGCTGAATGGGATTTTGTTAAGAAAAAAAATGTAAATGACACGAAATCATATACCTAGTACCTACCTAATAACAAACAGAAATGAGCAAGTTAGAAACATAGCTAGAAATTCTAATTACATTAACTCTATCGGCAAATATGACAAATATTTCTGAAATACGACAAGTATTTTGCATAAAATTATTACTGTACCAGTAAGTAATATAAATCGCTCAATTAATATAAGAACGTTGCGAACAGCATTCCCGGCATAGCGTTCAGTAATAAAATAATAATCAAATTATACTACATAATATACGAATCATCGACAAATATATTATAATTCCAAGAAGCAGGTTTCGAATCCAGAGATTATTCTTCGATCTTTGATTCCTCATAGTTTAGGAGATAATGGCATTAATTTACGGGAACGTTTAGAAGATTTACGAGTCTATCCCAATGACAAATAGAATATTAAGTTACGAACATTAGTAATTGCGGGGAACAGTTAGTAAAGCTTCCTCAGGAGAAGCTCTTCGCTGATTATTAAATTACGCCCAATCGCATAAGAGCAGCGCGGAGAGTCTAGCAGCCCGAGAGAGAGAGAGAGAGAGAGAGAGGCTACCCAAACTCTCTCAGGGTTAACATGCTGATGATAAACTACGTTCGCAGAAAATATAAAATACTTTCGTAATATTTTAACACCGGCTGGAGTCGAAACCGTAACCGTATAGTCAGTAGCTGGCATAGAGGGTATGCACAGGGTACACAGATGATATAAAATAGAGTAAATCTCCAGTAAAAACTTAAGGATAGGCATTGTAAGAGTTATAAAAAGCCTAAACTTAAGTATTTATAACTCGTATTGGAGATTTTCTTCATTTTGTATCATCTGCATACCCTGTGCATACCCTCTATGCACGCCACTGCGTATAGAGCGTAACTTAAAGTTGCGGCTAAATCAAAAGCTTAATAATATGAGAAAATCTACCATCGATTAGAATATACATCTCCGAGAAACGCTTGCGGAAAAGATTACGTGCCCGAATACTCGAGTATACTGCTCAATGGCTAATTATACCCAATTATATCGTTTGAGGCTCATTGAAATGACCGACATCTGCGTTTATAGTTTACATAACGAGCGGCCGGCTTAGAACTCTTAGAATAATGCATTACAACTCATTAGGAAGCTGGGCGTTAGTGTTGCCAAACGTTCTGCGCCTGCGGGACATTCCCATTTCGATTCGATTCGATTCCATAAGTATAAATTCTAAAATCCCTATCCCTACTTATATTGTCCTACTATTCTAAATGTCAATGTAAGTCTGTTTGTTACGCTTTCACGCAAAAACTACTAAACCGATCCTCATGAAACTTTGTACACATATTCTGGGAAGTGTTAGAAGTAATATAGGATACTTTTTATCCCGACATTAAGCTCGGTTCCTTTGGGAGAGGGGATGAAAGTGTTTGACGATTTTACACCATAACTCCGACAAATTATAACCGATTTAATTAATTATTTTGTATTATAGATGTCATAATATGTGTTAAATTTTTTTGTGGTTGGAAATAGAGGACAGAAGTCCTCAGCGTACAGCAGCAAACCCCTCATTTAAGGCTTAGCGATTACTTTAAATTTTTTTAGAACTACAATAAGATTAAATGCCACATCAAAAAACAAAATCAAACGCAGACGAAGTCGCGGGCAACAGCTAGTATTTAATAATACTAGTGTATGAACTTTTGCGCCGTTTAAAAAACAAGTTGGCAGTAGGTATTAATGATATTAATTTTGACTTAATTTAATGGCTTGACGTAAGACCTTTTTGTCTGGCCGGCTATCCTCAAGAGGCCTCTTACTATTATTAAGCCATACACACACGTGACGACAAGTTCTAACCTAGCACAATAACAGTATACTAAGGCGTAATGGATTTGCTCGCACGCAATCGAAGAGTCGCTTTCGCATATCGAACCGTGTACCGTGAAACTTAAATGGACCTTATTCCACTAGTTTTAGAGTCGCAAATTCTGTAATTCAGTTTTTTGTTTCACAAACCTTATGTCAAAAGCCTGAGCTAAGTAATTGTATGCAAACTTGAGCTTTAACTAAATCCTAATAAGATCTATATTACTCCAATGTTCAAGTATTTCACACTCCTGGATTGTGAGCAAGCAAATCCAAGGCTACAGATGAGCCGTGAGCCTACTTAACTACGCTACGCTTTCATCTCTCACAAAATTAATTATTGTAAATAATATATAAAAATTCAAAAGCACCCAACTTTCAATATAGTGCATATTATTGTACTAGTCAAGCCGTTTCATTCGATACTCATATTGTGGGAGTTGTGAAAAAATTTGTAATCGCGCGTAGGGGGTTAAAAATTATATTGAAAAAGAATAACGGCTGAATTTCGTGTCAGTTTCTTCTCGGTAGAAACTGCCTTTCGAAGCAAGCCTACTTGAAATTAATGAATTTTGAATTTTCCGACCACTCTGAGCCGTTGATTTTTTTAGGCAATATAACACTACAAGTTTTTCTGATAAAACTTCCCCGAGATGTGAATAAAGTTTAAGTCACGTAAAAATCCAACTAACGAATATAACGAAAACGAAAAAAAAACGTAACACTGGAAATTAGCGTAAATCTATAAATTTTTTGCATCGACGATAAGATGACGTGATTTCACAGCGCCGTATTAATAAGCATAGTTAACGCAACTTGAGTTTAAATGTCACATTTGGTACAATGTAAAGTATTCAGAAAAAAAAAGTGTAAATTCAATAAACGTAGCACTGTAAAATTATTGGGCAGCGGCGGGACCAGCCCAACTTAAATGTTGATTGAAAGTTGGAAGGTCTGTCGATGACTAGATGGTATTATTACAAAAAAATAAAACATGTCTGTGATTTCGAAAAACTCATGATTATTAGAACATAATTTTATATAGAATACTAAAGACCCGCCCCGGCTTCGAACGGGAATAAATTACAAAAAAAAAAGAGTGAAGTTATTGCCTTGTAAACTTATTTTTTGACGACTAGCTAAACCAAAATTTACTTCCAAAATGCCTAATCAAAATCCGTTGCGTGTTTTAGGATTCGGCGGGTCACAGAATTCAGAACATACAGAACCCTCATTTAGCCACTAATGCATTGGGTCCAAAAACAGTGAAAACGCCCCGCGCACGCCTCACTTCACACCAATGTTGCTAGCTCTTTTCCCCATTATATGGTAAACGTTTATAACATTAGAGGTAAAATAATTACTTTCTAATATTAAATGGTCTGAAGTATTTTATTCTATATAGGTATACAGATTACATACGAGTACACAACAGATAAATAATTTTATTACATAGTTGAAAGTACCTACCTTTGAATTATATAATAATAAAATACCTAACATTAATGTACTCGGATATAAGCCCACTCATAGAGACGTATCGAATTATATATCAGTCGTTGAGCATGAATGGAAACCTTTAATCAAGGCAGTTCTGTTGATTCATCTATAAAATAGTAAAGTTTCTGAGAAACCGATATTTCATATCAGATATGTGGTTTCGACGTATACCTACGTGACAAAGTAATTCGAAATTTTATATTTGTTAGGACAAACTCTGGACTCAACGGTACAAGAACCATTGAATATACAAATACTAGAGGCTTTCTAACGCCCGAAACTTATGTTAACGTATGCACAATTCAAGAATAGGTGATACCAAACAGCGTTTCTGTATCACTTCGTTAAGTCGAAATTTTAATCGTTATTTTACATATCACTATGCATATCTACGCTATAACGATGACAATTGAATCTAAACATTTAGGACGATCTATCTCACTAAATAAGCCGCATTGCTAATAGTATATGTAGTTACAATTTTTAACGCTGCTTGCACCATTTAGCGATACGTGTCAAAGACAAAATTTTAATATGTGGCCTATCTGTAAACAGAACACTGAAATAACAATTCTAAAACCAACGTATACGAAATTACAGACACCCACAGTAGTGTGAGTAATCGACACTCGACTTATTAACTTCATCGTTGTAGGTATTCTTACTAGACCAAAGAGGTTGTTGTTATCACTAGCACCTGATAAAAAATCGTTATCTAACAGTGTGAGTTCATTACCTAAGGCCACCCACCCGTGTAAGGACAACGTGGTACCTATACCAAGCTATAATCCAGCTGCCACGCTGAAAGAATGCGCTCTGGATTATAACAGCAAAGTATGAATTAAAAAAAAACTTTCATTACAAATGGAATCCAAACTTATCACCATATTATTTGCGTTCATGCGCAAATTACAAATAAAAACATATTGTTTTCTTTCTTATCATTTTAATTGAAAACAATGAGCCAAACAAAACTACACTTTAATTTTTACCAGATAAAGTTTGTTTTCTAATGATGAAAGTAAGATTAAGTTTTCATGTGAGTACCTACCTACAGCTACCTACTTGTTTTGAATTTATCAAAGGAGTTTTGGAATTTTCAATTACTTCGCAATTCGTTGGGAGTACTATAAAAACGTTCTTGCGGGCTTAACGAGACATCACGAGAATTGTGGCGCCATTAATGAAGAGACAATAGGCGAACAACAAAACAGCGGGAGTCGTCGGACAAGCGATAAACGGTTGGCAAACAAAACAAAAGGCATTCTCAAATTTGTAAAGACATTATCGAGGAGATCGAGAAATGAGCGATCGGCGACGCGTCGGGTCGGCACTGTAGAGTAGGTAATAAAGAGAATTTTACCAGTTTCGCAAGAGCCAGACCGGTTCCGCCACAGGTGCCGAGTCAATGGGCCGCCACGCCGGTGACACACGCGCAGGAACCTAGTCAACACCGAGCCTGAGATCATCGATATTTCCATGCCGCCAAGCGCGAGCCGGAAGAAAGCCATCGAGGATTTCCCATTTCGAACGAAACGCCCACGTACAACGACAATACCCACAACACCAATTTGTAAGCGACGTAGCAAAGTACAAAGAAACATTCCCACAAAAGCATTCACCGATTCAATACAAAACTTCTGTCGAACACACTCAATAATAAGCCCCGGCGGACGTAATAAGATAACCATTCACAAATTCTACAAAGCAACCCAAAAACATGACCAGACTACAATAAAACGAGAAAAAAAACCGATCACGAAAATCGAGTTGAGCTTACGCAGTGCGGCGGGCGTACCTGCGCCGGCGCACCCGCGCCCCCCTCCGCCCCGCGGCCCCGCACGGCGCGACATGGCGCCGGCGCCAGTCAGCCGACAAGCAATTATGGCTAAATAAATATCGGCCACGCCGCCGCCTCGACGCAACGCTAACAGCAGATGGATTCTGCTATATCTAGACTACATCATTAAATTTTGTACTCGCCTCGTAAATACGGTGAAATGTTAAATGTCTCGCATGCCTGGCACGGTAGTTAAGAGTGTTAAGACTAGTTAGGTCCCGATAACAGGCACCCTTCACATGTGTTTTATTTAATTGGAGTATCCACTGTTAATTACACAGCGTCTAGCTCTTTTCCGATCGTAACGGATTTCCGCTCTAGTGGATAAAGAATAGATAGTGCATCTATGTTTACACGCACATTTATGCACTGAAATGCATCCTGCGAAACTGAACAGGTCTTATATCATGGAATCAGATTTGGGGTGCCAAATATCCGATCCGAACGGTTAGCTTGAAAACCTGTCGGGTTTAAACCTTTTCTCCGCAAAGGAAAACAGTTAGGGTATCAACATCGGTGAGGAACATTACGGTAATGGATCGAGCGAACGGTACTGAGGACGGAGTTCGTGCGCTGCGAGGATCTTTTATCCTGCGCATCTCCGGCAATACGTCGACGCCTGCGCTTGATAAGATAAGGATCCCCCATCCTTCGGAAAACGTCGAGTGGATAAAAACGTTCACAAATAAAGACGGCTCTACGTTTTTGGCGCCGATCCGCAAACATACTCCGGTACTACCATCAGAGATTGATGTGCATGGCTTACTTTACATTCATTTTGAAGTGCATGCCAAATAACTTTTCCTTTATGATTAATACGTCAAAAAATGAAAAAATGCCCGTGAACATTTTTGTCTAACAGAAGGCTTAATAAAATAGCGGACTTCGCATAAATCTTTTAGATTTATTACACGCACTAACAGAATTCTCTCGAATCTATTATTTGCACGACAGCCTTAGAATTAATGCATGGATAATTAATTATCCTAAATAATAAATATCATTTGGCAACCATAAAGACGTGTAAATTAAGTGAACCAGGTGTGCCAAAATAAAGTTCCATCGATGATTGAGTTTACGACATTTTTTACGATGGCAAAGATTGTACAGTTGCTACCAAAAGTACGGAGAATTAGATTCAATGTGGAAAATTCACGGCAATTAAATTTAATATAAACATGAGATCCATTGTGGAAGTCTTCCGTCTTTTGTAGTTAAATATAGATATATTAACATTGATCACTGACGAATTACACAGACATTCTATTACGGAAAACTTATAACCAAAATAAAAGAGCACCAAATAAAAAATCCATCCAACCCAAAAAAAACGTTGCTAATGAAGAAATTAAATTTGAAATTCATTTCACATTAAACTGAGGACTCAAAGATAAAAAAAAATCCAAAAGAACAATTACCCCTCGGTATCTGATTAAAATTGACTAAATATAGATCCAAGAATTGCTAAAACATATGTGAATGAATTCAAAATGATAACTGCAATTATCTCACCATTGGACTGGTTAATTGTGAAACTAGATGTAATTAACGATAACGATGAAAGCATGACTCAAAAGAATGCCTTACGTGCGTCGCCAGTGCTGTGGGAAGTGGGAACAAGCCGCGAAAGTTGACAAAAAAACAGTGGCGACGAGTAATCGGCGAGACGGCGGCAAAAAAACTGCACAGGTGAGGTCCAGCATTACAGACACCGGGGGCCATGACGCCATGTAAATATCATGCCGTACGGTTCCACGAAAATTTATATTCAACAACAATTTATACATGGAGATATTCTGAATTTCTTATTTTCTTTTACGAGGACTTAAGACGAGTTTCCATCTTTACTTTGGCCAATCGGGGAGCCCTAATTACCATATACTTTTGTACGTAATTGCTATCGAATTCGGAGATGTATTTAATAAAGTTAGGAGCTGGTATGGCAATAAAAACCTGAATGCAAGATACATCCACTAATGGACTGGACTCATAAATTCAGTTCGACTTGTGATTGTGACAAAAAATAACGAAATGCTTTACGTTTTTGTGATGAATAAGACAAGGATGAGATGTAGACGCAATTAATAGAGGTATAAATAATTCCTACTGTATTATTTGAACTTGATCTAGCTAATTTATCCCGAATTCGTACAGGTGATCTTAAATATAAATATGTACTTTGGAAAATATTTTGTTAAAAATGTAAATCACTTTAGTATTGTCACAAATATTTTAATAAGTTTAATTGTTATAAAAAAACACTAATTATGGTACAGGGCACAGGAAATAAAAACTACAAGCATAATAAATATGGTTAATATTCCCTTACAATGGCGCGAGCGAAAGCAAAGGATAAATAGTGTTAATGGAGTACTAAAAAAATCTCTGTTAAAAAGAAAATAGCAACGCCAGTACCAGTTGTATTTTAGCTTGGCGAAAGAGAAAGTGAATCGCAATAGAGAGACGTATTATACAAGGATCTTTACGGGCATTAATGTCAAGTGAGTAAAACCGAAGATTTGAAGGCATTTCCTGTTACACCGATGAAAGTAATTTCGGAAACGGTCCATTAGGCTCGTCAAATAATTGAGCTAATAGCGGTATCATATTTTTGTTTAAAATAACACCAAGAGTTGGTAATTAAATTCATGATTCGTAAATCTGAAGTTAAGATTTTGGATCAAGTGATTAGAAGTATGCTAAAGTAATCAATTGAATTTTAGGTTTACTTCAAATTACTCTGTAATTGAATCCGCTAGAAATCAATTTTGAGAACCTCTTGCGTATTATAAGAAAACTTTAGTTTGAGCCAAGCTATATCCCAATATCTCGAGCAAATTTTATCAGTAGGTACATTCTTTCGAATGTTAAATGGAGCTTGTTTCTTGTGGCTTTCAATTGTTCTACTTTTAATTCAAGCTTTTCTACTTTTGCTTAGTTAATTGAAGCTCTTAATTCATATAGATCAACTCTTCGAACCAAAACAAAAGGCATTCATTTACACGTTAAACTTTGGCTAAGTATTCGAACCATAAACTTTTGAACATAGAAAGTTCCTTTTTAAATATACTTAGAATTTAGAGATTGGTGCTAGAGTGCATATTTGGAATCCGGGTTTAGAGGTTGATTTTAATTAATAAGGGCTGTACTTTTAAAACATGGCAATGTTAATTATCGTAAAGTGAGGCGCCAGCGTATCGAATCGATATAGTTTTAACGAGCGAGCGCGCCGAAAAGATAACCAGCGTTTCCTGTTCGCAATGCCAGTATCATGCATTATCGTTTAATTCGATTTATTTGTACCCTAGAATGAGATTCTACGACTCGAAAGCGTTGATTGTTATTGAATATACACCACTATAACGTAAGAAAATGGACCTAATAGTTTTTAAATTATATGAACATTACGACCGAGTTTTAAAACATGGAATTCCAAAAAGTGTATGGTCAAACCTGAATTTTTAAAAAGGAAAAGAAGCATTACTTTTACTTTAATCTGACATTATGACATATGGTGTTGATAGTTAAACTATCGACAATTGCGATGTGTGCGTTTTTTTTTTTAATTTTTCCTTTAGCATTAATTGCCGAACCAGGCAGGTTAACGATAAAACACATTTATTACAGCGAGGTTATTATACAATTGATGAATTTCTTAATGACAAGGTTGCTTGGAAGCATCCGGCTCCGCTTTCATCTCTCACAAGATAGTAAAATGAGTTATAAAATGTAAAATGAAAATTGTTGATATTAGAAAAGAGCAACAGCTGAGTTTCTTGCCGGCTTCTTCTCAATAGAATCTGCCTTCCGAACCGGTGGTAGAGTCACTACACAAAGACAGACTTGACGTTTCAAAAGTGCTTATATTAGGCCTACAAATAAATGAATTTTATGAGCCACTTATAAGTGCACAAACAAGGCAAATCATTGCCTATAAACAAAGCAACACTTCGCATAGCCTGTATGGAGCACGACCTAAAAAGTGCCGCCCTTAAGGTTACACCTTCAACCTGAGGCGTAGGTGTTTCTTGAATCAGGGCGCGTTTGCCTAAAGTCAGTTAAAACTCGAAAGTATGAACAAAATGTAATAATTTGGTAACACAACGTAACATGTCCGTGACACAGGCGCGAGCGGCGTCGCCTACAGCCTCCCACATACCAGCACTACAAACACAACGCCACGTGGGTGTCAGCATATTAATTAAGAAGAAAGCCAACAAATATTAAATATTAACTCCCATTCCACATCTCTAAAGTTACTTTTAAAATCACGCGCTTTTAAAATTCTTTTTTTGAAGGTTTGACCAAAACTGTTCTAGGTATACCCTCTTGCTATATTTCCGCCCTTGTGCATTAAAAGTTAGGATTTTTAAAATATGTTTGAATGTTAATCAGTGCCTGTGATGGGCGTGTATGTATCAAGAAATATAGAGTTTGAATAATCATTAATTTTTTTTTGAAAAATGCAATGCTAAGATAATTTAGGCCACGTGAAACCAACCCATTTTTATGCGCTTGTGATACAAACTTTTATTATTTTTATCTAGTTTTAAACGTCATTATGGAATTGTGCTATTATCAATTTGAAAATTTAGAAGCACAGTTCGACCACGTTCTAGTTTGTATAGAGGCCTACTAAGCCAAGTATTGACATAAATAAAAGATAAAATAATGCGTGTAAAAATTAAGAAAATTTTATGATTATGCGTACCAACCAAATAATATAACAAATTACCTATTTTTTTTAAATATTTCCTTACTCAATCACGGAAAACAATTAAATGACATTGCCATATGTAATGAACGTGTTTAATCTCAATCTAAATTCAGGAAGGTCCAACGCAAAGGTCGTTGGCGAGGAAACTGTGTACGCGCAGGGTTTTAAAGCATCTATAGATATGCGAACGAGTCGGCTATAGACACATATCAATAAGTAAATAATTCAAACCGACTACACATTAGAAGTCGTATCATAAATTATATTTTGAACTAAATTATTATATTGTTGTGAAGAAAATCTCAAAACGAGAGTACAGCAGCAAAGCATGGATTGCTCTAGCGGGCGTAAAGTAATTTTAAATTGGACAAAAGACCCGGTTTCTCATCGGTATACTTTCAAAACAACACCACCCTCCAATATTAATAAAAACTACATGGACTGTACCCGAACATATTCCATCTGTGCGTACAAATTTTGTGCTAAAATCAGGAAGCTGGTATAAAAGCGCAAGTTTAAGGCGCATAAGATAAACAGTTAGATATGTAATTAAAAAAAAAAAGAGACCCGTCAACTTTGACGAACTGGCAGTGAAACAATGAACTTTTCTGAACCGACCGACCTGATCTGGATGTAGAAGTCAGCGCGTCTAACATAGCTCATCGTGCCCATCTCAAACAAGACCTACAGAACTTCGACGGTTCCTTAGGTATCCCAACTGTTTCTATACATTTCGTGCTCAAATAAGGTAGTAAGTAATCTACATTTATAGAGCTAACATGCACGCCACAGGATAGGACCCTGTGATCCGTGGTTTAACCATCTAACCACACGGCCGAACTCTGCTATGAAACACTGAACTTTTAAATACCGACCGACCTGAAGTCGGCGTGTCTATAGATGCTAACAAAGCTGACGCTAGCGCTCGACAAATTAAAAAGTTAACGGGTGGCGCGCGCCGAGCGTCGCGGCCTGCTGGCGCCGGCGCCGTGACCTTGGCTGCTTATCGCGGACGAGTGACCCTCGCAGATTAGTGCTGCTACACGCTGCATGTGGACATGCTCGTCGCCTCGCCTCGCCTCGCCGCGCCTCGGCCTCCACCCCGCGTCGACGCCTGGCGCCAAGTAAAAGTGATAAATTCCTACGGCCACGCATTCCATAGCAATAATGAGCCCACACTTCGCCAACTGAATCTCGAGTTGTACTATTAAAGGACATGATGCGACGCCGGTAACTCATTGGTAGTTCAGAACGGTAGCAGCTCTATTCTGTATCTCGGTGGACAAGAAATTAGGTACGTTACACCTAAGGAAAGTTGCCATCAAAAAACTGCCGAACCCTTACTTTGTATTCTGTAATATCAGTGGCCATCTAAGATAACGTCTTTGGCATTGTATCTCGATGGGCAACTACAGTTACTATCCAGTTTCTAACGTAGTTATTAAATCAACGACAACACAAAATAGGCCTATAGGCTAGCATGGGCAGAAGACATTTTGTCCCCGGGAAAGGAATTGTATCTTCTCCCAAAGTTTTAATCATCAACTCTCCGAGCATTGGCGCAGTTTTGGAAATAAGATCCAAATAATATAACCAATATACCTACCTCGGTGTTATTTAAACGGAGGTTAACTTCTCCTATTCCCTGTTGCCGTGCTTTGGCAGGGGGACAAGTATATTTTATCTCTTGCCAGTGAATATAATCGGGGGACTAGCATAGGCAGGAAATAAAATTATAAACCTTGACATGGGATAAAATTTACGTGCTCACCTGCTAAATCACGGCAACAATGAATAAAAAAGTTTTCCCCCGTTTATTATTCACGCCAATCGGAGAATGGATAAAGCTGTGGGAGAAGGGATAAAATGTCTCGAGCCCATGCTAGCCAAACAAAAAACTTCTATCTTCAAGAAGGCCCGTAACTCGCTTTTGATGCGTACACTATCATACAAACTCTTGCATTGCAGTTAGATGGTGGTAACTACCTCGTTAACTTTAATTGGAGCTAGGAGGGTGGCCACGAGTTTTATGTCTATCATTTTTACGTTCCATAACTGAGATATAAGACGAGAATAGGCGACGGCGATGAATTACAGGATTTGCAGATTTTTTTTTAATGCAAATCCTGTATTTTTTTCCTATACCTATCGTGTAAGTGTAACTACGACAGTGCTATGTATTAGTTTAAACATAGCAGTTTGTTTGCAAAAACTTATGAACATGGTTCGTTTCATGGGCCAAATTACATGATCAAGGAAAATGACTTGAATTCTGTTGACGAGATGGGAATAAGTGTGGTGACCTTTTGAAATTTAGTTACGATATGCAATCTACTCTCGACACGATCTAAGACGACCGCTGATGTCAGAATCTATAAATAGATCGCCGAACAGCAATGTTTACATCCACTCGAGGGATGGAAGCTATCTGACGTTGCTACGTGTTGAATAAGCGCGGCAGAAGTGCCGGTGTGACGCCATGCTACATACAGTAGCAAACAGTAGCGATAACGCGCCGATACCAGATAACGCCGTGCACTGATATCGGTGCAGCGGGCTCACGTGAACACAGACTACACAGAAACCTAGAGCAGCAAGGCTGGTATAGTTCGATTCAAACCTTATGTCATTGCGGAAGTTAGCTAAGAGTGTAGATTCGCGCAGGTAGTCACTTGTCCCGCATATTGGCTGATACCGAATATTTAATCCTACGAATCGAAATGCACGAAGTTCGAGAAGTCATAAAGTTAGATTCGGACTATACGTACCAAAAATCTAACGAGATAAACACAAATAGGTTAGGTCGTGATAAGAGTTCATCACACGGCGCAAGTCGCGCTTTCGTACTTTCTACTATTGACAACTTTCGGACACTGGCGCAATGCTCCATTCATACCGAATCACTGTCACCCGGCCGTTCACATTTTACGAATTCTCCGGCAGACGAGGGCCGGCGCGCCACGTCTTCGGCTGGCAATACACGTCAGATTTCCGACTGTCTGATCAGTCTATAATATGTATTTACTCGATACACATTCGATTCTTACGATGGGCTGTTTCTGTGTTCAGTTGTTCCCGAGCTATTTCTACAGAATTAACTACAAGTCGAATGGAGGAACGAGACGTATCTGGACTCTGTCCAGAATAGTAGTAGTAATAGTAATAGTATGCAGAGCGCACCTTCAGACAATCGGCAATCCGAAAATCAGGTGACCGTCTAGCTCAAACAAAATAGTGGTTCCAATGCCTTCCGACAGCAGGATCAGACTATCGGATGAAAGAATCTGGCGTGTATTCCCGGCCTTCGAGGCGTTCACATAACAGATCGAATTCCATAAGCGTAGCGTCGCGACACATGTTTACATCACTTGTTGCGCGGGTCAACGGCCGCACGTACCGGGCTCGCAGAGGCGGCTGTGGTGGTAGGGGTTGCAGCACTGGGGCTGCTCGCAGTGCGGCAAGCGGCGCAGCTCTGCCAGCGTCCGCAGGTCGGGGTGGCGAAGCACGCGGAGCACGGCCAGACGCTCGGCGGGTGCGGCCGGCGCGCACGCCGTGCCCGCTGGGCCCGCGTCCAGCGCGCGCGCCAGCCGCCGCAGCGCCGCCTCGCCCAGCGCGGCGCCGCCCGCCGCCAGCCGCCGCCGCAGCGCGCGTCTCCGGAACATCACATGCCGGCGTCACGACGCGCTCCACCGGTGCCGGGAATTCGGCCGGCACGACATCGCGAGCCGAGTGCGGCCTGCAGACTGACCGCCTCGCCTTCGCCGCTGACGCGACCGGTCGCGCCGCGGTGACGCGCCCGCCGCCCGGCGCGACACCTGCACGCGCCCGCTTTACCCCACGGTTACACTTTTTTTAGCTTGTTTTTTCTGTACTCGGTCTTATGCCGCTCATCTGCCCTTGTCGGCGCCTTGTTCAATCAATAAATAGCAAACACACGTGCCGGATGTTGTATAGTTACTCCTCGCTTGCCAGACATTATCCTTTTATTATTTCATTACAGTTAGCCCTTTATTAGGTACAATATCATCTGGTTTTAACTAATGATGCAGTCTAAGATGGTACCGGCTAACCATGTGCATGGCATCTTCAATCGGTTTCTATACGGCATAATATAGCAACGCTAAACCGCTTGGCTGCACTATCGTGTCGGTAGGATGGTAACTAGCCATGGCTGATGCTTCCCACAGACCAAGTAAAATTTAGAAATCATAAGTTCCTAAAATGCCGGCGCCAGGTATCGCTCCGGGACCTACGTGGATAAGAACACAGCGCTGACCATTGTGCCAGGCAGGATCATTAGTAATATTTTATGAATGTGTTACGCACTAAATAAATAAATGCAGTAAATAAAAATTATTCTTTTATATATTATTATTTTGTAATATATTTGATTTCACTTCTTTAACATTTGTTCCCTAATTCCTAAAATCCCTAGACCCTAACTTTCCCTAGCTATCATATATTACCGATGGAAATACATGTTTTTAGGAGGATGGACGTGGTGAAAGTAAATATTTTTGATGATGATGTCGGTACAGCTCCGCCGATCTCGTCAATGTATCGCACAGAGATACCGTATCTTCCATCTTAAATACCAACGAAAAAACCTTTTTTCAACGACAACAAATGGTTTGAACAAGTTCTCAAACGATATAATAAAGTAATGAAAAATGCATAAATACAAAATTATGAGTAGCTTTAGAATAAAAATCTTGGTATTTGTTATAGTTCCGCATTTTAAGTTATGCCATTTGGAGAAAATTTCCCCGTTTGTCGGCAGTATTCCCACACTGGCAAGTATCTGCGGGGGGCTTGTAAGTGCGCGGGGCGGGGTGCAGCTGGCGCCACCGGCGGCGTCAGGTGCGCGCGCGTGTGTGCGTGCGGCGCCACCGACACACGGACACGCTACGCTGGCTGAGTCGGGGACGATTTTGTGGATAAACTCAAACAGCCTCTGAGAGACATTGGTGCATAAACTTCTAATAAACATAAAAGGAATATAATCCATTACCACAGCAAATATATCAGCTAAATAAATAATAATTACTGTGCCATTACTTAGGTAGTGAATAAATGTTACAATTTTTTTTTTTTTAATGCCACGTTACCTATTTTATTTGTTTATCCAGATATTTAGCCTATGATGGGCATAAATTATTATTTATTTAGCTGATATATTTGCTGTGGTAATGGATTATATTCCTATTATTGCATCCTGGCACATGGGTGCCAATGGGCATAGGCTAAATTCCTCCAGGGTGTAGATCTATATTTTTAGCCTTCTTCCTCGAAACTTTTTGTTACGATATCTCTTGATGTTAGTGCGAGATATGTTTTTGGCAATCCAATGGTATTAAATTGAAACTGTTTTCTAGAAATTCGTTTAGATACGCTGCAAAACCATAGTCAGTAAAAGCCAGACCTCAGTAGGTCTGGCTTTTCTACCTCAATTGTTCCGCG
This sequence comes from Pararge aegeria, assembly GCF_905163445.1. NCBI lineage: Eukaryota > Metazoa > Arthropoda > Insecta > Lepidoptera > Nymphalidae > Pararge > Pararge aegeria. Next base: position 16,860,615 of record NC_053189.1, read on the forward strand.
TTTAGTAAGCTAGGTTAGTCCACCTTCCCAATCATTCTCTTTCTATCCCGAACGGGAGAGTTTGCTGATAATCTACACGCGAGACAGACGGGTTAGTGATCGCAGGTGATAGTAGTGTCACAGAGGACGCTGCTGCCCGCTCTCCGTTATGTTCCCTAAGTCACCTCGTACGACTCCCGAAGCAAGAGGGTGACAACGGTATACCTACTGATCTGACGTCACCACTCAGCACACCTCCATTATCTTTATTGAAGTTATACTTCTTTTGCCGCGTTAGGGAAATATTATGATAGTAAATTTTTACAATGCGCGCGCACACCATCACTAATAATCGACACCCTGAAGTTAGCTATTTAGTTTTTCAAAAAAAAGTTTGAAAGTGTACACTATCAATTGTCAAAGTCACGGGATCATTCCGTTGACTTAATTGATTCAGTTATACATATATTTGTATATAGTTTCACTTAAATCTAAGGCCATGAAGATAACAAAAATATAAGATTTTGAAACAGATACGGTGTCGGATTTAACATAAAAAGAACACACACACCCAGAATGCCCCATACAGACCAACATAAATTATTCTACAGTTACCTATTGTTTAATTTTTATTTTGTTTTCTTATTTTTTTAGCTTTAAAAATGTAGATTTCATAAAACATAAGTTTAAAATAAATAAGCACCCTCTGTAACAACTGGAAGGACCTACCCTCTGTAACACAGGTTTTCCTTCCGCAGAGGTTAGGACATTCATGTAATTATTGTATCCATTATTTTTAGCCTGAATAAATGGTTATTATTATTATTATTAATAGGCACTTCGAATAAATAAACATGTAATAGAGTTTATTACATAAAAATGTGAACCAGACGTAAAGAATCGATCAAATACAATCAGACAAAATTTTTACTTTATTTTTTTTAGTAAACTCAAACGATCCAACGACCGATCAATGAGCTGCGAGCAGAAATAGCATTTCTGTTCGGAGCTGTAATCTATGGCACGTCGGCAGGCGGAATGCGCGGCGACATGCAACAAGCTAATATCATCGTCGATAACGCCAAATCTTCGTATCTCCGACTTACTCATGCTCACCCCCGACCGACTGGAGTTGCCAACTAGCGGGGTCATAAACACACGTTAACCTGTAACTTCCCATGATATAGCTACCTCAATATTATGAAGAGGTAAAGTTTGTTGTCTAATATATCTTATGTATCTCTAAGTTGGTTAGGTATATTGTATCATATGTTATATATATCCGACTTACTCATGTTCACCCCTGAGTCCCTATGTGCTGAAGTTACAATCTCGCCGGAGTCATAAATACCTACCTCAATATTATAAAGAGGCAAAGTTTGTTTTCTATTTTATCGTATGTAATGTATCTACGACTTACTCATGCTCACCCCCGACCGACTGGAGTTGCCAACTAGCGGGGTCATAAACACACTTTAACCTGTAACTTCCCATTATATAGGTGCCTCGATATTATGAAGGGGTAAAGTTTGTTGTCTATTATATCTTATGCAGTGGCGGGCACTTCATACATGCACAGAAGCACTGCATACCCTATAGTTGATATATAGCTCGTATAGGAGGAGAACTTCTGCCATTTTATGCAATTTTCCTGCAGTGTTCATACCTTGGTAAGAAACCCAGTGCACGCCACTGATCTTATGTATCTCCAAATTGGTTATTGTGTGATACGTAATATACCTCTGACTTACTCATGCTCACCCCCGTGTCCCTATTTACTGAAATTACAATACCACGGGGTGCCCCGTGACAAAGGTAGGTACAACCTCAATATTATAAAGAATCAGTTTGTTTTCTATTTTATCGTATGCAATGTACCTATCGTCGACTTACTCATGCTCACCCCCGACGGACTGGAGTTGCCAACTAGCGGTGTCATAAACACAGGTGAACCTGTAACTTTATTGTTTAAGTATCGTGCCCCATGAGTTCAGCTTCAAGTCCGTGGGACCGAGTTCGAATCCCAGCACGCACCTCTAACTTTTAAGTTACGTGCGTTCTAAGTAATTTAAATATTACTTTTTTCAACGGTGGCGGAAAAAATCGGGGAAACGCGCTCTACCAAGGGTTCTCCTTGTTCCAGGATTTCAGTGCCACTGTCAGTGGCGTGCATACAGGGTAGCAGGCACATGATATAAAATAAAGAAAATCTCCAGTACGAGTCATTAAAAAGTTAAATTAAGTTTTTCTTAATGGGATGAAATAAACAATAGGTTTGTACTATGTTTAGGTTGACTCAAGCGTACCCAGCCCTCTTCGCCGGGCTAGATTTTGCTTTATTTTATTTAAACAATAAACTTACATCATTAAATTTTTAATTTTAGTCTTATAATATATTAAATCATTTATTTCTCTCCTTATTCATTCTCTTCTATTCTCTTCTCGAGCGGGTGAATTTCATTATCTACACCCATGTACACCCAACAAAAGAATATCATAGACAGTTCAAAAATAGGAGTGCTCCGATCGTCACCAAACTTTACAGGATTACTCGCCAGGTCAATCCGGAGATTCCCTCAAAGTTTCATTGAAATCGGTCCAGCCGTTTCGGAGCCTATACGGAACATACCCACACACTTTGTCTTTTATATATATAGATAGAAAGATTATCTAAGGAACTTTTGTTATTTGCACCTCAGTAAATACAAGTGTTGCCAGTGTTGCCTCACGGATCTGAAACGGGGTCGGAGTCGCGTCCACAGGATCTTCGACCAGGGCATGCATAAAGGAGGCACATGGCATAGAATGGAAAAATTCCCCTCCAATACGAGCTACATAAAATTATTTGGATAGACAGTGCTTATGTGCATGTATGAAGTGCACGCAACTGGTGTTCACAACTGTATTCTGATCTGCCGTCGACACACAAAGATGAAGAAGAAACACTTGATTGCACTAATAACATACCGGAAAAGAAACATTAAGGAGTATACAGTAAACAATGTAGACATGCAAAGGCGGCCTTATTGCTGCAAGCAACTCTTACAGGCAACCTTTGTAGACTTAGACTGTAGACTTAGACAAGAGAACGGGATAGTGCCAATCATGGTATAATATATACATAAATACCAAAATGTATAGATAAAAATACATAGATAATTTTAATAAATATACGTAATATATAAATATAAAATATACGTAATATATAAAAGTACATTTTAATACATAATTTACAAACAAAAATAATGCAACAACTTCAAATGCCATCACACAAATAGAGGTAGTAGGATATGAAACATAAGCATTGACCAAATAAGCCCTGGCCCGTCAATCTACCATATATTGGCGGACTGGAGCTTATTTGTTTTTACTCTAAACTTATTTGGTCTGACTCTTAGCTTATTTGGTCTTACTCTGAGCCAAAGTACTTAAACTACCTATTAATAATACAGCTCTACACAGGGAAAAAAAAATTAATTCTTGACCTTATTTCTGACTAGATATTTGAACGGTTCAGTAAAATATTCTCGATAGAAAAGAAATGACAAAGTTACATTGAATGACAATTCGAAGTAAGTTTTTCGTAGTGGGATTTATCCCACTACGAAAGACAGAGTGCGAGTATTGTATATTTTAATATACAATACTCGCACTCTCGCCAAGGTTTTGACCAATGCATGGCGGGTCCCATCGTCAATGGCCTGGTCACTGCCGAATCCTCGTCGGGTTACAAACTTCGCCTAAACAATAGGTCTTTTTTATGTAGACATTTCCTACGACAAGTTTTTTTCTAAGTACCTAAGTAACACCTTCCCTGATTTTTAATTTATAATTCATTCAACCATCCTTAAAAGTACCAAAAATTGCAAATTGCCCCAAAACACGTCAACCTGTGAATTATGGAGGGTAGAGGTAAGGAGAGTCATCTGTGTATATGAAAAAGTGTCGTCAAAATGTATTAAATTAGGATGGCGCCACATTTGCATCAGGGTAACTCTTAAAAGAAGCGCCAAATGTAAATATTGTTAGAGTAGGCTTGAAAAATAAACAAGGAAGTATGGAGATACAAGGAAGTAAGGTTATATTTACCACAATATTTTGTACAACGTAAGTTGTTGAAATTCTCAATAATTAACTACTTTAGTCGATAATGACATAAAAATTTTTTACTCGGCATACTTCAATTCATCTACGATTGCTACATTCATACCATACCCTGTGCATCGACCAGCGCCATTGTGGAGGATTTTTGAACTGTTATTTAGCGCAACAACTGGACACTTTTTCAACTTTTCTCCCATATAAGATGACTCTCCTTACCTCTACCCTCCATACTGTGAATGAACGGTTCAAGCTTGAATAAAACATTTTACCACATCCTTGATAGATGGAGCTACTTGTATTGCAGTGAAAAACTACCATCTTGAAACAAATAACTTCTCAGCCTCGTTTAGTTTTGTGCGAAGTTCCTCGCTTTAGCTATAGATGGCTTTACTATAACTCTGCCGTATTTAATTTAAAATGGCGACTCCTTAATACTGTTTATTCGATTTATACAAATCTTCATATTTGTGTGTATTAGGATTTATATTGTGTGTAACGATGGGGCTGACATATAGGTAACCTATAAAAGTCCCTTAAATAAATAGATTAAAAAAAATCTTCATCGTTGATGGATCCTAATAACGACTTCATACATCGATGGATTTTAAAGTATAACTGACAGTCACAATTTTCTCGAGGACAACTATCTAGCACTTTTTTAATACCTGTCAAATTAGTTTCGTTTATACTTTAGAGGTTTGTGAACCTTACTATTGAATTATGTACCTAGCTATTACATTGTTTATAATTTGTCATATACCTAAAGTAAACACATTAATTTAAGTAAAACGAATTTTGTTCAATTTAGAAATTACAACCAAAAGAGATTTCTGTTTTTTTTTATAATTTATATTTGTATTATTATTCTTAAATTTATTCTATGTGTTAATTGCAATCAATGGTTTGTAATAAGTATTTGCAGGCCAGCTAATGGCAATACACTGTGATTTCGTAATTGGTATTTAAAATACATCTATATAACCATGTGTATGTAAATGTAAATAAAGATCTATCTATTTAAACAATTTTTTTATTCATAAGTGTAGGTAAAGTACCTAAGTATGTTTTAAAAATACAAGAAAAAACCACTGTTAAAATTAAATAAATTTTAACTTTGTAGTAGGACTTATAAGTATATATAAGGGAACTGTATATTTTTTTTTAGTATTTTTAACCAAAAAAAAAATAACAAAAGTATCGAAAATATTGTCTAATTTAAAACAGATAAATAATATTAACTACGGGTAATAAAACTTCATAAATCTACAAAATATGTAAATTTGGTTTTTATGAATCTTTCTGATAATAATTAATCTAGCTTTTTCAGTTTTCTAACCATGTGTTTTTTTATTATTTATCATAAGAGAAGGTTCTTTAAAAACAAAGATCAAAAATATAGTATAAACTTAGGTAAGTACCATACACATGTTAGTGAAAAGGAGACTTTTTGACAATTTGCTAAAACATATAACAACATTTGCAACTTTTATTCGGAAACCCGAGAAACTTAGTTTTAGCCGTATGTAAAAAAGTTGCTTATTTCATTAGCACAGCAGACTCGCAGAGTATTGCAGAGTACAAATTTTTGATCATAACAAAAACAGACAAAACTGGCTTGAGAGCATAAATAGCATACCGATTCGAGTTCGTATTTGAATTGTACAAAATAATTAAAAAAGCCAATTTTTTAATTACTTTGGTATAACAAATCCACAAAAAAAGAATAAAATATTCAACTGCAGGTCGAATGCCCATTAATGACTAGGAAATTGTTCTACTTTACGTAATAGGTAAAAAAAGTTTAAAACATTAATTAAATCATCATACCCGAATCATCGACAGCCATCCGTTATGATTAAAACTACCACTCGTTAATCACAATTCACCAACAGAACACATGTATTATGTAAAAAAAAAACATTAATCTTTAAGTCCATCAAAAGAGTTCACTGAATAAAACAAATACAATTTCTTGAATTGAATTTAAAAAAAGATTAAATTAAAAAATTAAAAAAAAAACATAATAATCATTATTTATCGTCTGTCGTATTTAATTTCATACGTAGTGGCGTGAAGCCTGGCTGCGAACCGATTGAGGAATGGCGGGAAATTGCGAATCGGGGTGTATTTATGCTCTCAGCTGCGAAATTGTGAATGAAACTTGATACATTCCCCTGTATGAAAGGGGTGGATTTAGGCTTGATAACGCTCTAGGTAGCAGTGCACTCGTTAAAGGCAATACGCAATGCCTCCCCAATTCTTATTATACCCTGGTAGGACCAGTGTCATTCTTCATATCAACTAATATAGATTGATTATTTATGCTTCACGCAGCAACGGAGCAACGGGATGCGTGATATTTTGTATATAACGACGTTGATATTGAATAGGTTTCAATACTTTAAGTTGGTAACTGGTTACTGGATACGGACGGTGACTTTGGAAGTTCTACCTTCTTCATTTTTCATATCCGGAAAATTATTGGTATATAAACTGCGGGTGGTAAGTACTACATTTCCTATATGGGAGAAAAAGTTATTTAAAAAAATCTGAACAGCCAATATTTCAATTCAAAATTTACGCCCGTGGATAAAATATGCTTTTATAAATTTAACAATTCTATTTATTTAAAAATACTTGAAATAAAAATAAGGTATTTTCTATTATTAGTTTTTAATAAATATTGTGAGCTAACACTATGTTTTGCAATAAGAAAGAACAAGAAAAGACAGCCTATAAAAAATTAGGTATAAAACATTTTTGTCTAATGGATAGATATTAATTTGAAAGCCCTCGCTGAAATTGTAAAAAGTCCTGCAAACATAATTCTAGAACTTTGTAAATATTCTGGTGTTCAAATTATTCTGAGGCAAATTTAACGCCTAACATCTTATAGCTAAAACATCTAAATAAAGTTACAAAAAACAGATTCTACTACGAGTACTTATTACTACTATATTGTATGTTATCCTGTGCTAGTAAATTAGGTAACACACAACGCGTATTCTGACTCATTGTTTTTCTTTATAATCGATACGAAAAGTACTACTATAGTATATAATTCTTAAAGAAAGAATATATAGTTTTATTTATTTCACTACATATACCAATCAATAATTTTCGATTATAGTTTATAGTCCGAGTTTACGAAGTTTACGAATGTAGTTATCGCCATCACTACTCACTGCTATGTACACGTTTTTTATATAATTAACGCATCAAAAGTGCCATCTATGTGCTTATTTGAATAAAGAATTATTTGACTTTGACTTTCTTATACACAACATTGAAGTAAGTCCGGTTAAGAAAAAATTTAATTAAGTTAAAACCAACGATAGTGAGAACAAAAGAAATGAATATTAAACAAGTGATAATAATGATAAAAATAAAAATAAAATAAAAAATATTACTTATTTACTTAAGTTTAATGTCGCCTTAAAGGTAAATAAATAGTTAGCTCTGGAAATCCACCTATCGACACCCTTCAAACTTTCCACCACGCTTAACAATCTACTTCCGGTCAGTATCACTAACATAATCTCTTAACTGATAATCTTACAACGTTACAACAAGCTGCTATTAACTTTATACTATGGAAGAAAAGAGCTACAAGCCGTTTTTGTTAGCGAGCTAACCTGTTAGACGTATGGCAGTTATAATAAACTCCTACCCCTAGTCGGTTTTTACGCGGCATTATAATTGAACACTAAATCGCTTGAAGCTCCGTCGTTGTCAGTGTGTGAGTGAAGTAGAGAGAAAATGCCAAAATTATTTACTCTTGAATTTCTCGAACCTAAGCCCGAAATGTAAGACCGCAGCCATTAGCACAACGGCAGAGAGGTTATCGAAATACTAATTATGATGATGTTTAAAAGTTATAGATATAGTTTAGGCCTTGATCCGCTCTCTGTAGGAAAATGACTATTAAATAGACATCAACGAGTACTATCGGTAATTTCCTAAAACGCACATAACTTAGTAAGGTTAAAGTAGCGTGCCGAACAGAGAAGCCGAAGTATTATGAGAAGAGACCTATGGCCTGAGTAGGACGTACTTTGAATTATAGATAGCTTTGCTCTTCGATTTTAGAAAATAAACCCTCTTCATCACCCTAATTGTATTGGTTAAATAAACCAGACCATATGGTTAATATATGACAGCCGATTGGTGTAGTGGGCAGTGACCCTGCTTACTGAGTCAAAAGCTATAGGTTCGATTCCCAGAACTGGAAAATTTTGCTTTATATTATAAGTATTTATCTATTTTATCCATACAAATATTCATCAGTCATATTAGTAACCATAACGCTTACTTTGAGGTTTGATGGCGACTTGTGTAGTGTATCAACGTGTTACAGAATTACGAAATAATATTGAAGGATACATAAGTTATAATGACGGCCGACTGGCGTAGTGGGCAGCGACCCTGCTTTCTGAGTCCAAGGCCGTGGGTTCGATTCCCACAACTGGAAAATGTTTGTGTGATGAGCATAAGTGTTTTTCAGTGTCTGGGTGTTTATATGTATTTTCTAAGTATTTATTTATATATAATTCCTAAAAATATTCATCAGTCATCTTAGTACCCATAACACTACGTAAGCTACGCTTACTTTGGGGCTAGGTGGCGATGTGTGTATTGTCTTAGTATATTTATTTATTTATTTATTTATAATTCATAAGGAATCACCCTGTTAAAATATTAAATCAAAAGAAGCATATTTATTTTGCCATACTAACTAATTCAAAACGGTGTTTACTTATGACCTATTGTAGTTAAAAGACCGACACGCGCATAGTGCCTACGCACATTCTACGCTACGCTAAGCTACGCGTACCTAATAAAGTCACAGGAGTCAGATGATTTAAATTTTGCGTGTGAGGTAAGGGCAGTATCTGATTTATTTCAGTAAAAACTATGGTTTACTCAAAAACTATTAGGTTTTCGATTTCACAGATAAGTCTCAAAGACAGGACATAATGTCCTCTCAAGCCTCGGGAGTATAATTTCGGTTTTCAGTAACATATTGTATAAATTTATTTATTAAAATGTGTTACGTTGTTATTATAATTTCTATGATAACGTCCCAAAACTGCCTCAAGGTGGCTTCGATCCATTTCGTCTTAACTAAGTCGAATTAACGATATCTTAGCTTTCGGGCAATCGAAAAACATAATCATACGCGAGATCAACGGCTCGTACCTGCAGGCAGGAGATTGGCAGGCGGCAGGCGATGACCGGCGCGTCGACGCCGCGTCGCCCGGTCGCCGGGCGTCACGTCGCCCCACCGTCGCGTCGCCGTCAGGCCCACCGGGTAATCGTACAACTCATAACAACAACACAGCCTTTTTTGTTACACACTGACAAATTAGAGATGGACGCGTATTGTCTTGGAAGACATTATGTATATCACAGTAAGTATAAGAGTTATAGCAGTCCGACGCCATTGATCTCTTGGTAAATGCCGACATCGTTTTAACAGTCGGTTTTTTGGTTGGTTGGTTGTTGGATTGGGGCTTTTCGTTTAAATTACCCTGTTGTTCCTACTTACCACGCGATTGCTCTGACTAGGTGGTGGTAGAAGTTCCTAGAGCTTTGTGAGTACGTCTGGAGAAAAAGACAAAGCATATGAGGTTTAGCTATACTAACATTTTTTTTTCTTACTAGTCTTATTATATAACCAATCTTTTCATTACTTTTTGGTGTAAAGTATATTTTAAAAATAGAAGACAAACAAGTAGTAATTAATAAAAAAAAAAAAAAAAAAAGAGATATGTGTAATTCTATATTTATTTACCCTTACTTGTATTTAAGTATTTATACTATGCTATGCTTACCTACTATTTACCATAATCAAAACGCAGCAAGTATAAAACTCATTATTGTGTGGTTCGGATGACTATCCAAATGGTGATAAGTGAAATATACCATTTCAAACAATACATTTTTTTTTTAAATCGGTTTATTTTTCAAAATGATAGAGTACCGAGCAAACATAAAAAAAAAACAATTATTAAAATATGAGTCTTAGTTAAATTTTGTCTTAAAGCTAAATAATGTGTCATGAAATATGTCAAACCTAAAATAAACTAATTAAAACTAAATAAAATCTAAAACGTCCTCGAAACCACCGCAGCGAGGCACAGTTCCTAAGATGCTGGCAGGATAGCCCCTTTGGATGGCCAAACTAATTCGTTGGCCAAGGTAACTGCCCGCTGTAGGATCACCGGTAGACTCGATAACCCTTTTCTCTTGCTCTTGCCTCCGGACCCCACGGTCACAAAGTCGCTTCTCCAAAAGGCATAAAAATGAAGCTGCTATCCAGGTTTTCATATTTACGCCTCTTGGCCTGCTCGGCACTGGTAGCAGCCGCATCCACCATTGACGAGGTGGCCTGGATGTGTGATGCAGCTAGGGTATCAACACAAGTTGCATCCCACAGAAGTGATGAAAGTTTTATTCTTATTATTTTTGCTTTGAATTTAATTTAATTATTTTTACCCGGACTAATGTTGCGATTACCTGTAATTGATAACTATCTATAATTATACTACAATTTAAAATTATTAATAATAACTCAGTTTGTATATCAAAAAATAAAAAAAAATGTAATTATGAATACTGTAATTGGCTTGGCGTTTCCCAATCCTTGTAGACATTTTTTTTTTTCTAACAGCATAAGCAGCTGAGCTGAGCTTACCCGCTAGTGTCTCGATATGGGCACCCCACTGTAGCTTACAATCCAAGGTAACTCCTAGAAAAACTGTGGAATTCTCCATTTCTAATGATTCTCCATTTATCATTACTTTTTTATCAACTTTCTTTACACTTGTTAACATAAATTCTACGCACTTTGTTTTCTTTGCGTTCAAAACTAAGTTATTAGCAGTAGTAAACCAGTGAGATACATGCGACATAGCACGGCTTACATCGTCAGAATTGTCTTTACTTCTGTCAGTCTTGAAAATTAAAGATCATCTGCTCTTTTATTTCAATACAAGCTCGACCCATTACCGGCCTACTAAAGGGCACGGGCCTTCTCTAAGAATGACAAGGTTTTGGCCCACCACCATCCTGGCCAAGTGCGGATTGGTGGTTTCAAGCCTTTTGTAAGAACTCTTAGGCATCCAGGCTACCACACGATGTTTTCAAGCGATATTTAATTTGCTTAAATTAAAAACGTACAAATATCTCCCGAAAAGTAGGAGGTGCGTTCCGGGAAAAGTACTCGGTTCCCCCGAAGGAGAATAGACAGACAGCTATAAGGCTAGGCTATTGGGCTAACACCACTTCAATACAAGTTACTTGACTGTAAACTGGTGGTAAATGGTGATGGAATCCAACATGGTGGCGACTGGCGGGGTAACCTGTTAGAGGTATTGCAGTTATAATAAACCTTAATACCCCAAAACAATTTCGCTACCGAAATCATTTTTTCTTTTTAAATCGTACTGGAACTCTTAAATACTTGGCGGCTCGTCTTTAACGGTAGGTTGGTAAGTAGCCATGGCCGAAGCCTCCCACCCACAAGAACTGACCTGAATTTATTCATTGTCTTGGTATATTTATTTCTAGTACCTTAGATCGAAACTTATAGGACCACAGCGCAAACCAATCCGCCGGGAAGGTTGCCATTAATAATTATATAAACTGTTACTAAATATTATAATTTCACGCGAGAGTACCTGCGATTGGCAGGGCTGGCCGGCGACGGGACACGACGCCGCCGCGTCGTCCCGTCGCCTTGCGTCGCGTCGCCACAGTCGCGTCGCCGCCGCGCTGTCGGCCTGACGACATCGGCCCAACTGGTATATTATTGGGAATGGAATATTTCATGGAACATGCTGGTGTATAAAGTCAAAGCAAAATATTAGTACACTAGTGTTCCCCGCGAGTTCCTACGCGTTTAAGTCAACGGGGATTTAATTAAAACCTTTACAGAGGAACAGTTTAGCCTAACTTTAACCGTTTACATATCGCACGCAGCGGTAGCTCTCAAAAGGAATATTTTTTCCGTTTTTGCAATATTTTGAATTGATTCTCCGCCACTATTTATTGGTCGTAGCGTGGTGTAATATATATATAGCCTTCCTCGATAAAATGATTATCAAACACATAACATAGATTACACTCTACAACTTTACATCTTTATATTAAGTATTAGTATAGATTAGCACATAGGCACATCGCGCCATTAGCGCCAAATACAAAAAACCGATGAAAATAGATAGATTATGAAAATTAAGCTTAATTTGCTATACTTCGCGAACAGCAGAAGAATCTGTATGATGTAATTTATAATAACTTCAATACGTCCACACCAAACAGATTCTCGGCAATGTACAGAGGGTACGCACGTTTCGCTCCGAAACCGGAGCATCCTCAGGAGATGTTGACTTTATAATGAATAAACTTATTAAATTCACTTCTGGTTTATGTTTTATGCTGCTGAAAAAACCCGAGCTGTAGCTTTGGATCCAAATTCAAGCTTTAATGCAATACAATTAAAATATATTTTTCTTTAGTGAAAACAGACATAAGTGTCGCAAATCCAGTACTTCTGGTTTTGTTTTACAATCGCTGAAAAAACCCGAGCTGTAGCTTTGGAGGCAAATTCAAGTTTTGATGTACAAATAAGATCTATTTAACTCCGATATGCATGCATTTCCGTACTCGAAAACGACTCCTCGATTGCGAGATAGCAAATCTTATTCTAAGGCTACCGTTATTGATGAGTTATAGATATTCAAATGAGTGCTAAACTCCGCAAAACCCAAAACAGGCTTTGAATAATTCAGCGCTGTAAGCGCTAACTTGATTGATCACCTAAACGCGGACGAATGATTCCTACTAAATATCCACCGATATATCATTTTCATCAATCATCTTTAAATTATTTAAAAATCATATTTCTTGCTTCTAACATCGCTTAATTAAATTATACTTATCTATGTAATTGATTATTATGTAAGTTTATAATAGTACTTATAATAAAACTGTAACTGAAAGATTTCTGTACATTTAATATATTTTGAAAATTTTGACCGGGGGATGCTTTATAGTCGATACTGAGTCCAAAACAGATTTTTATTTAATTTTTGTCTGTCTGTCTGTCTGTCTGTCTGTCTCTCCGGGCATCACGTGAAAACTACAGAACAGATTCAAATAAAACTTGGTATAGTGGTAGTTGATATTCCGGGTCAACATATAGGCTACTTTTTATTCCGATAAGCAATAAGTTTCCTCCGGGGAATGGGATGAAAACTTTTATCAATTTTACTTAATATCTCCGTTAAATTTGCACCGACTTTAATCATTCTTTTTTTATTTGAAAGTGTATACTATCAAGCATATATGGTCTTATTTTATTAAGGATCTGATAAATATTGCCGGAGATAAAGAACTTAACTCTTCACAAATAACTGTTAGTCGCAAGGCATATAGTCCAGTCATTATAGTAAGGTGACCTCCGAATTCGAGATACCCAGCTGTAAGTCTGTAAATACTTGTATATTGACACCCTAAATGTTGTCTCTAAACCTACATATTGTAGGGTGTAAGCAACTATTAAATTTCAAAGGTCACAAAAATCAGTTTTTTTGCGCTTTTTTGGAAATATCCCATTTCCTATGGGTTTTTTGCTATTTGTGTTTATTATCAATATTGTAGAATACAAAATTCTCTACAAATTTTGTTTCAAATTTTTTTTTATACGGTGAACCGTTTTCGAGATGGAGGAATTGAATGAATGAATGAAATGAATTGGACCGAATTCTATTCTTGCGTTAGAACAAAAGATGGGAAAAGATTTTTTTTATTTATTTATAATGCGTGAAAAGCGTTGATAGCCCATTGAGCTTCGGCTTAACTTTCAGTGAGGAGAGTTCAAAACCCAGCACGCACCTCTAACTTTTCTTAGTTTTAGAATAGAATAGAAAAACTTTATTGCAACACAACACAATAGGAAAAACACAAGGAAAAAAGTAATAGTCCTTAGTGCCAGGGTGCAAAGGCAGCCTTATCACTAAAAGTGATCTTTTAAAGGCAACCTGAGCATACGAAGCCGATAAAAAAGTGGAAAGTGGGTGGTGCATAAAGGATGTTACAAAAATAAAATAAACTTACATGGCATACATACAACATTTACATATTAACTACAAAAATACCGATATAAATTTATATATACTATAATAGATATTTATTATTTATATTTATGCTATTATTAACTAAAATATTTTATTTTGTTATTATTAGTTTTCTATTTTTATTGCTTAAAACGTTATGTGCGTTTAATAATAACTTGCTTCAACGCGACGGTTAAGGAAATCATCGTGAGGAAACCTGCCTGCCTGAGAGTTCTCCATAATGTTCTCAAAGGTGTGTGGAGTTCACCAATCCGCATTGGGCCAGCGTGGTGGACTACAGCCTTAACCCGTTGTCATTGTGGGGGGAGACCCGTGCCCTGTAATGGGCCGGTAATGAGCTTATACGTTGGTGATGATGATATTTATAATTGTCGAATCAAGCAGATGATCCAAATGATTGCGAGCGGAAAACCATTGCCTATAAATTATTATTTATTTATTTTTGTAGTTTATGTTTATTATTTAAGTATTATTTTGTGTACTAACCCTTCTTCTTAACTTCATGTAGGTACTTTGGTAGGTTGCCTGGTAGAGCTTTTAAGCGATAAGGTCGCCTTTTGTACCTTTCTTTCTTTCTTTCAATTGTGCTTTTTCTATTGCTTTGTATAAATTGGTGTACCTACAGTGAAATTGACTTCATTTGATTTGATTTTATATAAACAGAGCAACACTCTGCAGGTGTAATTACAACAACATGGCGCCTAACAAATAAACTTTTTTGACGGCACGAAACCAGTAACTACCAAAATTTCCGAAAAACAGAGTGCGTGCTATAAATGATTGACCTTTTTGACATGTTACTAAACCGCCGGGCTGCTTCGTCGGCGGTGCGGCGCCGGCGGGCCGGCGGCTTATGTGTGAAGAGTCCCACTAAAATCTCAGTGTAGCGCCGACATAGTCACGCCAAAACTAAAACCATGCAATTGTTTATCCATATAGCCAATCAATCCGCTAAGGAATATACAAGCAATAGAATTGTTTACGTCTACTTACTGAACTAAATCCGTTCCAAATATAGTGCTTATCACACTGGTTTTGGGTGTGTTTCACCTTAATTTAGTCGTTTTTGAGTGGACTGAACACAGCGCCACTGTGACGACTCTGTTTGGCGCCAAATTCAGGCGCCATGATGCCACCATCCTCACTAGGGTCGCTAGATGACCGCCAATCAGGGGAAAGTCCCGGAATTTCGCGTTGGCTCCTGTTTCCAGAAATTAAATGACGCTAACTCCCGGATACATGTTCTTTTAACACTTATTTTTACACTACAAGTTAGCCTGACTGCAATCTCACTTAATGGTAAGATTATGCAGTATGGCAGTTATATTAAACCCGTACACTAATCGGTTTCTAAGCGACATCGCACCGGAACGCTAGATCACTTAGAGGCACGTTTTGTAGGTTGGTAAATAGCTCGTCTGGGAGGCATACTACGGGTTCCCCGGGCGTTTAACAAAGCTAACAAGAGGCATGCCGTGGTGGTTTTTAGTTTGGGTATACCCCCTTTAGAGGGGGGAGTCCCACATAACCTCCGTCATGCCCAAGGGTCGGAGGTAGCAATCAAGCTTTTCCACAACGTAAATAGGACCAACCAACTAGGACCCGGACCGGACCGTAGGCTTTGCACAATGTAATCTTAATGATGATAATGTCCGTGAAATTATAAGGATGTATGTGGAAACCCTAATTCTCACACATGACGACAGTAAAACAATTTGGTATTCTTTTAATAGTTTGATATTAAATAGCCACGACTTATCTTCAGCTTTTATGAAACTAATAATCAAAAAGCGTTTGATATCTTCATACACTTACAATTTTAATTTTTAAGGAAACTAAGCTTAATTTGGCAGCTAGTCAAGTCTGAGGTGTTAATTTTTTTTACTTTTGTTTTTTTTATTGTACGCCATAATTCTTTATTGTTTTTTTATTAGATTCATAATTTATCGTAAGTTCTAATATAACCTTAAATGTTAGGGGTGTCT
The DNA here is from genome assembly GCF_905163445.1 of Pararge aegeria. NCBI lineage: Eukaryota > Metazoa > Arthropoda > Insecta > Lepidoptera > Nymphalidae > Pararge > Pararge aegeria. The sequence continues at coordinate 16,876,825 of NC_053189.1, forward strand.
TGCCCCAAAGGCCAATTTTTGTTACATCCCGTGGGAATTTTTAGGAGATAAAGGCGGGTTGATTCAGCTTAATTTTTTATTTATTATGTGATAACTACGTATTTTAACATGAAAAATAAAAAATGCGAAAGAAGATAAATAGAATTTTAAGAGAGGAATAGTAATGTCAATCCGTTTGTTTGTCGGCGTAGCGTAACTGATAGTCAAATTTTAATGTTTTATAAACCCTGCACTAAATGCACAAAAGCAATTCCTACCCTAACATTTTCATAGAGGATATTAGATAGAGGACGATTTATCCATTTTATGCCATTTTCTAGGATTTATGCCTAAACCCTATGCACGCCATTGCCTGCACTCTGCATAATATGTATGTTATATGCAAGTTTGAAATCGGCATTCTTATGTTTATCAAATAAAAAGAAGTGTTGGTGAAAAGTGATGGTTTTCTTGTTTTATTAGGTACCTACATTTTTATTCTTGCTGCAAATACAAATAATTTATAAAAGCTTTTTTATTTAAATGGTTATTGAAATATTAAATAACATTATGAAAAAAACTTTGTTACTAATTACAAAAAGCTATAATAAGTACCTATTAAGTCGCGTAATTAAGAACTTAACAATTATTCATTGTAAAGTCAGCATCTCCTAAGGATACTCCGGTTTCGGAGCGAAACGTAGAGGGTACATTGACCGAAGATCTGTTTGGTGTGGAGTATACGGATTGGAGAAATTATTAATTACGCCATACAGATTCTCCTGCTTTTCGCGGAGTATACCAAATTAAGCTTGATTTTCATAATCTTATCTTATATCTTTGAACGAGCAATTCTTGTATATACTCGTATATATGTAATTGGAATCTCGGAATCGGATCTAATGATTTTCATTAAATTTAGTGTAATTAATATCGGGGGCGATAAATCGATCTAGCTAGGCTCAATTTTTAGAAAATGACATTTTATTCGTGTTTTCAGGCAATAATCGATTTAGTGCAGACGAAGTTGCACGGGTCAGCTAGTTTTAATAAACTCGCGAACCGCGATTCTTCCACGATCACGAAGAAATACTTTAGTCCCGTCAACAAACGTGATGGACCACAGGAATACACCCATTAATTTAATATGAGTTATGACAACACAGCAGACAGTTATCATAACGTAAATGTTCCACAGGCGCCATTCCCGCTTATGTCCGCAATAGTGCTATAACTCGCAAATTCCGGAAGTCACCAATAGCATCCAATAGGCAGGGGAAGAATCAATAAGCGATCCCCTAATTTATATCGAGGAGGCTTCGGAGGCAGATATGCATCGCAAATAGTCAAATACTTGGACATTCTTTGTGCGGCCACGAAACTAAAGGATCAATTCCAAATATTTCGCTCTTCAACAGCCTATAAAAATGCTTGACTGGATGTAATAACTATTGAAAAGTCCTATTATAGTATTAAGGATTACGTAATCGATAAAAAAAGTTTGGGTGTGAATGATTGCTCTAACCAGGTTGCTGTTCTAATAATTTTAAATGACATTGTGATAACAAAAAAATAACACCCGGCTAAGTTTGTAGTGGGCTTCTTCTTAGACCAGGACGCGTTTGGAACCCTCGTAGCTTTAGTTTTAAGTTTACGAATGTGGTTATCGCCATCATCTCACTACCGTTTAATTCTTATGTACGCATCAAAAGTGTTACCTATGGGCCTACTTGAATAAAGATATTTTTGACTTTGAAACGTAAAGTAATTAAAATTGTAATGAAATTAAAAATGTTTTATTGTGGCAACATGATTACATTTAGTAAAACACAAGCAAAATGTATGGACGGTCTCTGCTGCCTATTTAGGTACCCTGGTTCCTGTGCTCCAGGCATCAGCTACCTACCCTCGATAATATTGATTAAGTACTAAAATAACAAAATCAGTGCATTCTCGATTAACTATTTCACTTTATTTGTGTGTGTGCGTGTGTGTGATTGTGTGTGTGTTTGCCTTAATATGAAGCTTAGCTATAGTACCTAGTTATTGAAGCTAATGATAAATAGATATGGGTAAAACTAAATTATATTTGACCAAATTATTTTTAATTATAAATAGCGATACCGTTTAAAATCCGATTATAAAAGTGATTGATGCACATTGATTGATTTGATTTGGAATGACCTTTTTTATACTTTTCGTTGTAGTATACACTATATATAGTCTTTTTTCCTTTGTGAACTCGGTATACTAACATAAACTGTTTCGTTTCTCAGATGGCGCATTGTATTCGGTTCAGTATCAAACTATTTTGGTCAATAAAAAAAACAACTAAAGGCCTCTCCCAACGTCAGGATGCTTACGTATCTCACGACAGGCTTGCGACAGGCGCACATCTTGCACGTTTGTAATTTATTTGTAGACAAAAGTGACGATTGACAGCAAATTGAGTGAGATTTACGCTTTTTTGCAAGGCTGTAGTGACATACGTAATCACCCTGCGGGAGTTGTTGCGCATAATCACCACGCTAGGCAGATGGATGGATGGATGGATGGTGATCGCAGTAGATAAATTAACAAATAAATAAATATACTACGACCATACACACATCGCCACCTAGCCCCAAAGTAAGCGTAGCTTGTGTTATGGGTACTAAGAGAGCTGATGAATATTTTTTTATGAATATAATACACATTAATACTTATAATATACAGATTAACACCCAGACACTGAAAAACATTCATCTTCATCACACAAACATTTTTCAGTTGTGGGAATCGAACCCACGACCTTGGACTCAGAAAGCAGGGTCGCTGCCCACTGCGCCACTCGGCCGTCAATGAAAAAGTAAATGATAGTAGTTACATGCTGCTACCCGTTATATAACCTTTGTCGTCTCATACGATACCCGTGAAAAGAAGTGGGGTGGACATTGGTCACTAGTGTTGCCCAAATTCAGTCTTGGTCTTGCAGTCTTGGTCTTGTTCTTGCGTTTTTGCAAGACCAAGACCAAGAACAAGACCGCGTATTTTTAGCAAGACCAAGACCAAGACTGACCGTGCAAGACTTGAGCAAGAACAAGACATAGCCTGCAAGACTCTTGCGTCTTGCAGCTAGGACTTAGCGCTATTTCACGGAGTAGTTAGGTGTAACAGTTCGGTGTATAGGTAGGTAGGTACGCTTAGGAATTCTATGAGACGCAAAAAACTATATCAAAGAATATGAAAAACTGGACCTATGCGCATTACGACTAATACCATAAACATAGCGAATAAAAAAATATCTATTAAAATCAAACTGAGTGCATGCATAGTTATGTTTTAACCATCGGCACTTTGATAATGCGGCATCAAAGGTTTTGTACTTACTTCTCAAAGAAATTTGCCGCTTTTCGGAAGTACATGGTTATGATACACGCGCCGGCGGCTTCTTTTGAAATCTAAAACAATCGTTGCCGCCGCGCCGAAATCATAACATTTGACACTATTCATGCAAAATAATTTCGAATTTTAAGAGTACCTACAGGTGTTCCAAAGAATAAATAAGTTTCAGAGTGCTTAGAATGAAAATGAATACATTATACTGATCACGCAAGTAGTATTATGATTAGGATAAAATGGTGAGGATAGGTAGTAGATGTCATAATAATTCATTCTAGTAAGTAATTATAATATTGATTACTTATATGGTTTTAAACTAATTACTTAGGTACTATTATTGTACATTTAGTCATTATATTTCTTAAGTTTTTACAAGTTGTTTTAGCAAATGTAAGCTTATAAATCATAAATGTTTATTAAGAAACAGTTACTTCCATGGAAAACGACATATAGGTCAGTTGATTTTTCGAATTTCTTATCAAATCTTCAGTTATTTATTAATCTGCTTGATCTTTACTATGGCTATGTTAATTCAAGCTCACAATGTTCCAATTCTAATACGTTTTTCTAAGATTTAAAGTAAACTTTAATAAATAGTAATAGACTAATAGGTAATTGCAAGACTTGCAAGACTCTTGCTGCAAGACCAAGACCAAGACCAAGACTGGGAGCGCAAGACCAAGACCAAGACCAAGACCAGGTGTATTGGCGCAAGACCAAGACCAAGACTGGCTAAGTCTCGTCTTGTTCTTGCATTTGGGCAACACTATTGGTCACCTTTCCTTTCAACGGATCACGCTCTTGCAGATATTTCCGACTTTACAGATAAGTTAATAATTTGACAGGTTTTACCTACCACACCGAGAGCAAAACTTTGCGTCCTTATGGGTTTTAATACGGTTGTTATTATGATTTCTTTTGCGAGAAATAGTTAGGTTAGAAGATAGAAATATAGGTATAATATATACTATATATACCTATGTATTGGGTGAAGACCGTACAAAGAAGCTTTAGAATTTTAGTTTAAATGTTAAGGAATTTGCACTGCGTAATTTTGTAATACTTAAAACTGTATATTTATTTGTTAAGAACCAAGTGTAAGAATTAAAATAAGAAAACCCTTAAATAAAGGACAACTTATCACTAAAGTGATTTCTGTCAGTCCTCGATATGGTTTAGTTATTTTTCGAAAACTATCGCATGTAGGTATTACTAGGGATCCTGCGATCCCCTGGCCCCAGCCGCAGGTCGGTGGATCGTCTCGGCACGGTGTCGGACGGTCGTCGTCACGGCGCCGGCGCGTCGCACGGGATGCCGCCAACTTATGCGTACACTATTTTTATATATTTTTTATAACTATTAATTTTATCTGTGCACAGTGCATATTTATTTGATGTTGGTATTATAATGATTGAGTTTATTAGGTAGGTATATGTATTTAAAAAACTTAATGGCTTACGCTTTTTTAATCTGTAGTTGCGGCTGAGGCTTCAAAGCGCACGTTGAGGACTTTTGAATTTTTATGATATTTTTTAAGAAATGAATATTCATACCCCTAAGAGGGGATTTCGATAGATTTTTTTAAATTTTTGTTATGATAAGGTTAAAATCTTTTATTTGAAAGAATATACTTTCAGACTTGTTCCATGGAATTTTTATAAGATCAAAGTAGTTTGGTTTTAAAATTTAAATAACTGATAAAATATAGTTATAATAAGATTTTTTTTTATTGATCTTAGTAATTCATTAATAACGAAATGACAATAGAAAACATTTCAAATTTTTGACAAGAGGTATAATAATGTTTAATTTTAGAACACAAAAGCTGCTTTTGCGACATAATTATGACGGTTAGATATCGCGGACATTTTTGTACTTTAAATATGTAATTTTCTCACGCAGTAATGAATTTTATATGAGAAATTTTGATACTTTGAGTTACGTTATTGCAATTTTCAGATTTAAATTTTTTTGGAAATTATTTATAGCCTATGTAACTTGTAAGTTCGTGCGTTAGCTTTCGTTTGGCGAAATTAATATATTAAGTAAACAAACATACTTTTGCATTGCACTGTAGATATAAGAAAAAATAACATAGTAGGTATTTGTGACACATAAGATAAGAACCGAATGGGCATGTTTATTGTTTTTGTTCTTGCCATAAGTATTTGTAATTTTTTTTGTTGTTTGCAAGTTTCATTTGACGAAAATGTGAACTTAAAATTATCGATCTTGTATTTCGGGAGATTATTTGCTTTGTCGGGAGTCGGGAGGACATACAAAAATTCGGGAGAATCCCACCAATTCCCGACCGTCTGGCAACCATAGGAGTGGATGGAAGGCTTAGGAACGGGGGCTCTATTTGGGAAAGGTCTCTATGTTCTGCAGTGGACGTCTCCAAGCTAAATTATATTGATGAAAAGAAATTGCATATTTATTATTGTTCAGATTGTATTTTTGTATATTTTTGTATATTGAAATTACATGCCAAATATCATTAAAAGAGATAAGTGAATACAATTTTTGTAGAGATATGTGTAAAGAGTTTATATGAGATGCGTTTACAATAGTTTACGACGCCCGCCCGCCTGCCGCCCGCGCGCCCGCCAGTCGCTGTCGTTTTGACTAACCTCCTTTACCATCCTACTATCCTGGTACTTGTAACCAGTTATTATCAAAGCGTAGCAACAAGAACTTAAAAAAATTACCACTGTACACCGCCCTACTTACCACCTTTCTGAAGAAGTGGTGAGCCTAGTCGATAGAGCTTCGGTATCCTTTTTAGGGGACAAGTTCGATCTCCGGCAGGCACCTCCAAGTTTTCAGAGTTATGTGCATTTTTGTGCAATGGTGAAGGTATTTATATTTTATACACCCTAGTATTTTATAAGTTAAACCTCTATCTCTCTACTGTCTATCTGGCTTAGTGGCTAGCATGTTCAACTAATGAGCACGAGCTCCTAGGTTTGATTCCCGGGTAGAGTAAATCGATGGTTTTTTTGACAATAAACCTTCAGTACCGTTAACCATCCCGGAAATTATCATGTGCAATATTAATCTTTATCACAATAATTTATATACATAAACCCGCGTGATGAGTCTGTGCTCAAAAATCTCTTTCCGATGAGCTACGAGGTCTGGTACGGTTAAATACTGCAGGTTTTCCTAACGAGCCGTTTTCATACATATCGCATAATTTAAAAGCGACAATTTTTAAACTCAAAAAGCGATGAGTCGTGTCCTCCCCTGCCCCCATTTCGTATGGTATAGATTATCTATCTATATTATATATAAAAGAGAAAGTGTGTGGGTATGTTCCGTATAGGCTCCGAAACGGCTGGACCGACTTCAATGAAACTTTCAGGGAATCTCCGGATTGACCTGGCGAGTAATCCTGTAAAGTTTAGTGACGATCGGAGAAAACCAATTTTTGAACTGTCAAACTGTCAAATACAGCTTTTATTTACTATGATAATATTCTATTGTTGGGTGTACATGGGTGTAGTTAATGATCTTCACACGCCCGAGAAGAGAATAGAAGAGAATGAATACGGAGAGAAATAAATGATTTAATATATTATGAGACTTAAATTAAAAATTTAATGATGTAAGTTTATTGTTTAAATAAAATAAAGCAAAATCTAGCCCGGCGAAGCGGGCTGGGTACGCTAGTATTTTATAAATTAAAACAGTAAGGCAGTAGCTGATCATGATATAAGATGATAACTAATAACATAAATGCTAGTTCATTTTGATATTGCCTAAACTAATGAACTCCTTCGAACTGCGAAATAAATCCTTTATCCCTTTATTAATCGCACAACCTGTCATGGCGTTTCTACATCACTGAAGCATCTTGTATATTGTCTGTGGCATGGACACGTGATGTAAAGTAGGTGCATCTCCCGCCAGTCTGCCGCCGCCCGCCCGCCCGCCAGGCGCGCTCCTTTTCTGCCAAAACATCTCTGATTTTCTTACAGACTTAATTATCGACATATCAGGTAAACAAATGCGTCATCGTTTGAACCATCAATAGGTCAGCGGCTAGTAACCGAGAAGTCATTGTTCGGTCACACATTACCCTTATCGGTTACCCAGAACTTATTTCTGTACGATTCATTTATTCAGAATATTGGTAAGGGTACAGAATTGACACAATAAACATGGTGCCACGATAACTGTTGCAGTAGTATAAACTGTGTCGCAACAATTAACGCCCACCTCCAACAATAAATGTATAGTACCAATAAGACAAAAGTAGAACATAGTAAATGCCAATAAAACAAAGAGCATAAGAGTCAATTAAAATAATTAAAAAAAAACGATATTGTCACAAGCCACAGCCGAACCCACTAAACCAAGTAGTAGTATAGTAGAAAAAGTATGTAAAGATTGTTTATTTATTTATTTATTTTTCTTCAATCGGAAAACCAACCGTAGTAAATACTCAATGATTAACAAATTGGTGTACTTAAAACTAATAGCAGGTTTCCATAGATAAGTGCCTGGTAGAACCCAGCAAAGATGGAAGATATAACTAAAATTAAGTTTACCTAGCATGCAATAGTTTATTTACTAGGTTGCGACGTACACTATTCATATTACCATAAAACAAATAAATTTCGGGGTCATTGTAAACAGAATTAAAAAAGGCGAGAGACACGTAAATAATAAAATCTGTTCTTAGTTTTAGTTAAAGGTACGTGCAGAATCTTTTTATAACAAGTTAATCGTGAGGGAACAATAAAATCTAACTTAGCTTAGCTTATATTAAAAATCCGCGGAATTTCTAAATGCCTTATTTTTATGAGACAAAGTTTATATTCTAGTAAGATGAAGGTTATAATTATTTTTGTAGTAATAATTGACGTAGCACGTAAGACCAAACAGATGATTGAAACCATTGCCTATAAACAACAACACTTCTCGAGCTCCGTTACAAAAATCTAACTACTACTTTAAACTAACGCTTCGTCTAAATGACGGGTTAAATTTCGTACAGCAGCCGCTTAGAATTTTAATTCCACTATAGCCCTAGACTGCCATTTCACCTACTGTTAAGAGATGATGCAGTCTAAGATGGTAACGGGCCAATCTGTTTGGGCTTAATTGGTATTTACGCGACATCGTACCTGAACGCTTAGCAACACGTTTTCGTCGGTAGGGTTGTGACTAGCCAAGACCTCTCACCAGAGTCCAGACCAGAGAAAGTTCAGAAAACATAAATTCTTAAATTTCACCTACCGGGAATCGTACCCGGGACCTCCAACTTATATCCACAGCGCTCACCGCTGCGCCAGCGGGGTTGTCAGGTAGGTGTTCAGAGAATAAATAGAGCAGACTCCAAATAACGTGGCATATAGATAAGACAAAGAAAAAATCTTCTATAGTAAAATAAAATGAAATAAAAAAAAATGGAAATATCCTTTATGGTACACCGTTTTTTTTACGTGGGGAATCCTCATGGATTCCAACATAGCAGGGGAGGCGCAGTTGTTATGTCAGACTCCTACCGACTAAACCCTACGGTGTGTCGCGGAAACGCTTTCGGACACGACCGCGACCTGACTTTATTGTACACCTAACAGAATTAAATTATAAACAAAACAAACACTAAAAATAACACATAGGTAGGTACATTGGCGGCCTTATCTCTAAAAAGCGATCTCCAGGCAACACAAAAAAGGAATGGGAAAAAAACTTACTTTACTACTAGTTACTCAATACATTTTGAATTAAGAACTTCATACTTTTATGAAGTCGCTTTAAAAGTGAGTCATGTAAAGTGTACATACTTTTGTGTTAACGTCCCCAAGTAATGAGACAAACAAACAAACACCTTCCATTGCTCCGCCAAGCGTCGGTAGCAATAAAAACGGGCTCCAAAATAAATCATGGGCAATCATTAGTGAGGGCTCGGCGGTCGGCGTAGGTTAAAAGCTGAAGAGATTTTTGAAGCAACTTAATAGGCGGTGGCATTTGATAATTTATTTTGACAAAAATTGGTAGTATATTACCGAGGAAGCTTTACGTTTTAGTACATTTTGAAAAAAAATCTAAATTCAACTTAAGTTTTTTTTTTAATTTATTTATTGGACATAATATCTTTCTTAGTTAATTCATTTCATTTAATTTATAAATTGTTTTATTGATGTACCTACAATGTTTAATGTTTGTGGGTAAAACCTGAAATAAATGATTATTATTGTTATTAATACTAAATTTAACTTTGCAGTGGCTATTTACTAAAAAGATCATTTCATTTCATCCACATCCAATGGGTAGTTCGGGTGAAAATTTAAAAGTAAATAGGTAAACACCTATACATTGAGGATTCTTAGGGTTTCAGCCAGAAAGTGAGTCGAAAAACTCCAATTTTTAACAAATTTGCAAACGCACCCTTAATTAGGTAATAGTGAAATTAATTTTATTTCATTAAAAAGCTTGACAAAGGATAAAACTAACGTGTCCACTTGCCAAAGCACGGCAACAGGAGGAGTTTACCCCCGTTAAATACTACACGAAGTCAGCGATACTAAGATCAACTTTTCAATTATTCATTGTAAATTCAACTGAATTGAACAATTCTGAAGATGCTCCGGTTTCGGAGCGAAAAGTGCGTAGAGGGTACATTGCCGAGGATTTGTTTGGTGTGGACTGTGAGTATTGAAGAAATTATAAATTACACCATACAGATTCTCCTGCTGTTCGCGCAGAGTATAGCAAATAAAGCTTAATTTTCATAAATGTGAAAGTGATATTAATTAATTTTTAATAGAATATAAATAAATAGTGATTATTAAATGAAATGGCGGGGTCCCAGGAACATTTTACTCTTTCATCAATAAATAATTATAAAAGTTTTACTTCAATCGCGCATAAAGGTTACACGCGTACACTTTTTTTTAATAATTTTATGCTATCGGCGCTGGTCTTATCGCTTGAGGCTCCCGTCGCGCTCGGACCGTGCGGGGTGCCTCGCGCGGCGGCATCAGGGCGCGGCACCGCGGCTCCGCTCACAAATAAGTAGGCGCCACTCGTGTTGTCCTGCCTCGCCTCGCTCCCACCAAATATTATATTCACCCTGCTCATGCTAGGCCGCTACTATGTAGTGTATGTGGGAAGCAGATTAGTCATCATTAAGCACGAATGATGACAACCAAGGGGTTAGGATAGAATAGTCTAGATGCCACAGTAGCATGCGAAAGCGATGCTGTGGTGTCTCGGTATGGCGTAGACCGTTGCGCTGGATTTAAGTGGGAATACTGGCCTCGTATCAGCGAGTCCCACATACCCTTCCGGAAACAGGTTAAATAATTTCTTACCCATCTCCGGGAGGGATGCATCAATGCATTTCCCAGTGCAAAAAGAAAAAAAAAAGCGTATGTGTACTGTACGCGTTAGAAGTTAAACTTCCTTGGCGTAACAAGATAAAATTCTTTTCAGAAATTTTTTCTTTCGCCTTGGTATACGTTTGAAGAAAAAACACTATCAATAGAAAATAGGCATTAATTGAATTATTGAAAGTCAACTGTCAAACCATTTTTAGAAAAACTAAAATGTTGACTTTAGCGAACTTCATGGTGTAGGTTTTATGTGACGGTGTGCGCGCGGTGAAATTTTCTCTCACCATTTTTCCCTGACGCGCCAAAAGTATAACTTCAAAAAAAGGCAATAGCCTAGTGGCTAAGGCTTCAAATTCACTTTGTAGGTGCAGAGTTCGAATCCCAGCTACGGGCTAGGATTCGAACTCTGCACCGCTAACTTTTAAAGTTATATGCGTTTTATACATAACATATAAAATTCAACGGTGAGGGATAACATCATGAGGAAACCTGCAAGTTCTCTATGTAGTTCTCGAGCACTTTTGAAACGTCAAATCTGTATGTTTGTAGTGTCTCTACCACCGGTTCTGAAGGCAGATTCTAAGAAGAAGAAGAAGGCAAAAATAAAGCAACTGCTTTTTTAACACTAACATTTTTCTATCTTGTGGAACATGGAAGTATAGCCGGATGCTTCTAAACAACCTTGTCATCATCATATCCATGACGGTTTAGGGCGTCCACAACGCCAGCCCAATGCGGATTGGCGATAAACGGCTGCATATGTACCCCATCCATTGCCACTTTAGCTTCGCGACTCTTTGATGTATATCGTCAACTAAAAATTCTTCTGCGGATCTCTTCAATGATCGGAATGGTTTAAAGATCAATATACCATGGTAACCGAAAAAAAACCACGGTGCTACGTAACGATAAGTAATGCAAACACATTTAAACCCTTTATTCGGTATTTTCTTAGAACAATGAATAATATTCTGTAACGGATGAGACGTCAGCCAGTGCGCCGACCACAGATTAAAGATAGACAATTTGTCAAAGCCAAGCCGCCATGTTGTCATACCCTACTGCCATCCCGGTACGTTAAGCCAGCCCCAATTTTTTAGAAAAATTAATAATATTTTGTTTTGATTGTTTTAATTGTATTTTATTCGATTTGCTGCATGAAATGACGCCTCGATGTTCAACTACGGATCACCAGGTCCTGGATCGGGTCAAAAATTGTAATAATATTGCGTAATTTTAAGTACCATGTCGGAGTTACGAAATTAATGGTGTTAGCCCCCTTGCCTCGGAGAGCACGTTAAGCCGTCGCGTCGGTCCCGGTTATTATCACTTGTCATGCGTCTTTAAACTCCACCAACTAGCATTGGAGTGTGGCGGGTCTACGCTCTAAAATAGGATACCAGCAATAGGACGATGATGACGTTGGGCAGATGAAACTGGGTCACTGTTTAAGACGGTAAATAAGTCAGCACGTATATTTTACTTATGAGGCTATTGATTTAATATGTTACTACTGCAGGGCTAGCTGAGGCGGGAGATAAAAATTATATCCCTTTGACAAGGGATATAATTAACGTGCCCACCTGCTAAATCCCTGGAACATGGAATAGGAGCAGTTTACCCCAGCTTATTAATACACATATATTATTGCACGACTCATGATGCGAAGCATCAGAGAGTGCTTTACGATCGAAAAATTTTTTTCGCCTCATTTCGGCGGCTATTTTTATTATTATAGCCTTGTTATTTCACGGAATCAAGATATTTTGCATACTATTGTCGAGATAATTTAATGGAGATTAAGTCCATACTTTTAAAAAATTGATTAACTGCAATAGAATTGGAAAAAAAACACCAAAATATTTTCCTGTCAGTCATGTGTGAAACCCGAAAACACTCTTAACTTGTGAAAAAATCCATTATTTGAGTTAAATTTTTTTTTTAAATTCTAATCGACGATTGTAGGTCACTGAATGCGAATGATTAATTAATTCAGTGTAGTTTAATTGCAATTAATAAAAAACGAAAACTGCAAGACTGTATATCTATATATATCCATGTAAAATTAACATGGATGGTGATATATCTATATCTATAGATATTATGTACATTTTATTCCACCAGGGGCGCCTGTGCATCACTTTCCTAGTACAGATGTTTTAAAATTTTTTTTTGGATATTATTTTCACTTGTGTGCCAGTGCTCTGAGAGTTGATAAAGCTATGGGAGAAGATAAATTTATATCCTTTCCCCGGAGATAAAATTGTCTCCTGCCCATGCTAGCTATGCTGTACGGAAACTGACATTAATTATTAAAAATAAAACACATCATGAGTATATTTTATTTCAAGTTTATTAATGTAAAAAGTAATGTATTATCATTAATCTAGTACAAACTATTATTATAACTAACTGATAATTCTAAAATAATCTATCGAGCGTTCAACAGAACACCATCTCTATCTACGTTTGCTGATCGTTGTTTCCTTTGAAATAAAGTTACTACTAAGTTACTATAATATGAATCTACCTATATAAAAAAATATATATTAGTTACATAAACACAAGGGTGGGTATTAACGTGATGGGTCTAAAGGTGTACCGCGATAGCTTTCAGTGAGACCTGGCAATTTAGTTCATCAGGCAACCGGACACAAAAAATAATAATGACATGCCATAACTATGACAATACACACATCACCATCTCGTCCCAAAGTAAGCGTAGCTTGTGTTATGGGTACTAAGATATCTGATAAATAATTTTTATGAATAATATAAATAAATACTTATAATATAAATATAAACACCTTGACACAGAAAAACATTCATGTTCATCACACAAACATTGTCCAGTTGTGGGACTCGAACCCACTGCGCCAATCGGCCGCCGTTACCAATGTCTTGTATTAGGACAGAATAGGTGTTATTGTAGTACCACCACGGAAAAGGGGGCCAGGGTTTGCGTGCTTAAAATAAATGTGTCCTAAAGATCCAACGCATTTTCAGAATACTTATTTACCCATAGAAAATCTTCGTTACGAAGAGTCTGAACACACTTATGCTCAAAAAAGTACCAACACAACGCATATCGACGTAGATATCAAACGCTAATTCCCACCGTTAGCGTCCGTTGGACAAGTGTTTATGCACTGTTAATCATTTTTAATAAAAAAATGTTATTTAAATATAAAAATGTACCGAAGTATTTGTAGACTCAAATCCTTAACTTACAGTAAACTGAATGTTAACTCGATGAATACATAATATAATGAAGATGAGAAGAGATATTTTAATCTATAATATTTGTTAAACGAACCAAATACTTTCGTACTATATTTATTTTATATTGCATGAACCACCGCCATGCAAAAAACAATCCTTAAATTATAAAACAAAAATAAGTTTCTATACATAATATAATAATAATCCGTCATCAAAGTGAAAAATTTCGTGAGAAACATTTTGCTTTCCCAGGCACACACAACCTTGCAAATTATGTCTTTCGATGCTAGTCAAAAACTAAGCAAATCAAATCTTCCTTTAATTATGAATTTCCGCACCAGGCACAAATTTGCATATCGTCTTTCTTTGGCAGACATAGACTTGCCTGTTATGTCCTTCTTATGCCAAATTACTTAATTGAAATAAACGCGATAAAGTAAGCTAAACTCAGTTTATTCGTTAAACTAGAATCGCGGCCGCAGTTTGAACATTTGAACGTTTAGCGTGGTTTTATTAAAATAGGTTCCCAAATAGGACGTTGAAATAAGCTCTTAGCCGGAAAAAGACGTGGAAATAAAGTGGCTCGCGCATGCTCTCGCAGCTATTCGCTCTTTATTCTGTGTTAAGTGCGAGAATTTCTAGCTACTTTTACGTTGAAAGATCTTCATCTAATGATAGTTCGGTCTCCCAGTATTGAAACCAGAGTGCGCTCCTTCGCAACGCAATCGAAAAAGTAAACGCAAGTAGAATATCTAACACTTGACACTCTGATATATGGAGTCTGTAGTTCGACGTGCGATAAGTTTAAAGCTGCATTCGAAGTAAATGAAAAGCACTACAAAAATAAAACTTAAATAAACTATACATTTATTATTATAATTATCTAAAAATCATGGCGGTGGATAACAAAAAATTTGTGCGCGAATTGTTAATAATAAACTAAAGACCAATAATCCAAAACGGACCGTAAATTTTTGTACAAAATAATTTTGGACCCCATTCTTTACACAACATTTTAATCAGGCGTTCAATTAATTTAACTTATTTATATTTTGACTTTTTTATGCATATTTTTTTTTAAACTAATTTATGAAAGAACTACATTATGTGTAGAGGGGATCATTGCGCAACGTAGTCCTATAACTGAGAGACGACAAAATGGGCCTACCTTTGATTCTATTATGTGCCAAGGAAAACTGTCAAGTGTCAGCTAAGATCGAATAAAGAAATAACTTTTAATATCAATCATCTTGCACGTGAAAATGTTTAGAATCGCGTTTCGCAATTACCCCTTTGAATAATCTATTAATTATAAAATTCATGTATATGATTACAATGTGAATGAAGACTATAGAGACAAAATAACAAAAGAATAAGGTGTATTTATGAATTAGATTATAAGTGTAGTGTTATTTCTAAAAGTAAGAATTTTTACTATAGTAAAATATTATACAAGTAGAGCTTTTGTAAAGATTAATCGTAATATTAAGTACAATACATATAGAGATGGGACTAAAAACATTTATCAGAATCTATTCGCTGTTTATTTCCTTTTATTATGCATTGCTACCTATATGAGCAAGATCCCATTATCGAATTAGCAGAAGTATATTGAAATTCATTGATATCACTAAATTACTGCCATAAATATAAATAAAATAAATAATACCTATAGTATTTCAATATGTTGTGACAAGTACTAAAAAATATAGTATATAATAAACCCGAACCTATATGACTTATTAAATTACCGTTAAGAGGTTTTCAGCAAATATAAAACAACTATTCATTAAGCGATTAGAATTAAGCCTCACATGAAAAACGATTATAGTATTAGCGATTACAAATTAAACAATATAAAAATGACAACAAAACAAAAAAATTATGTTTATTTTTTGTTGATTAAATTTTTTTTAATAAAATTTTGTGTACGATTATGGAATAATACGAGTGGCGAACTGACATTGATAAATCTAGTTAGTCCCTTTAACAAAATGGGAACGGAGTTGAGAGTCGGGCACACACAGCTGAGCCGTTCGTACGCTTAATAAAAAAACATCTCTAAACGACAGAGAAAAAAATGTGTTTATTTGCATCTTAGTGTTTATGGTTTCCTGCATATCGTTTAAAACAAGAAACCAATACAAAAAACAACAAGTTTAGTTTACTTGCGACTCCAGATAATATGGTTTAAGGACTTCATACACCATGTTTCCAAATTTTTACTTTTAATGGTAAAGGCAAGTAATACGTCTAATAAGAAAAGAAAAAATACAAAATATTCTTGTTGTTTCTCGTACGTAATGGACGTAAAGTATTATTGTACATAGATCGGCAAACTTTTTTCGGCCAAAGGTACAAAAACAAGGTAATTTTGTAATTATAAAAATATATCATATTGATATATCGATAACATAATATCAAAAACGATGTATTGTGTACCGCTTTAACTACTGAACTTAAACAGATACCTGATTTTTTAAGCGAATAGAAAATAAGCCGCCGCATACAGTCACTTTGAATTTGACTTTGAAAGGATATATAAATTCATATTCATAGGTATTCAACCCATTTGGAAACGAAATTTTTATTTTACCATTTTAATTATCCACCTGAACAACTATTTTATATATCGATGAACTTGCATACCTTTCATCCCCATAAAGGGGATTCAAACAAAATAAAGTTACAAACTCATCAGTTTTATTAATAGTTTAGATTGTCAAATGTTGGCCTCTCCATGTACAAATAATGTATAACATTATGCCCAGACCCATCATATCAGTAGTTTCTGAAGGTGCGGTTCGGCTTGAAACCGCCGCCGCCGCCGCCGCCGCCACCACCACCGCCGCCACCGGGGGATGAATTCATGAAGAGCTCGATATAGCGATGTTCCATGTTGTTTTTATCCCGTCTCATTGCCTGAAATTTAATAATTTATACTAATATTATAAGTATATAATGTGGCACATTTGATTGAATGGTTAAAAAAATCCTTGATGCTTATTATATATCATGCTAAAATTACAGCCCGATCGGTGCAGAACTTTTTGAGTTTTTGAAGCGTACACCCAATATAACATTTTTATATATATAGATGTGAGAGTATGTTTGTTTGTCCTTCCTTTACCGCCTAATTAATCAACCAATCGACTTGATTTTTGGCAATGAGTTAGTTTAAAGGAGAGGAACATAGGCTACTTTTGATTCTATCAAACCAAAAAAAATCAAACATAAATTAAGGGAGGTTTACAGATGCACTCGTATTTTTACACCAAATCTTCCTTCACGCCCTATTGACAAATATCAAGAGTCGCTGCGAGCTGCTTGGGACATGTAACCCAGGAGGGTTGTTTTTGGAATTCCCTACAAAAGACCTACGTCCAGGAGTGGATGTCAATGTCAGATCTGAAGTGATGATGAAAAACACATAGGCGATAAACGCCCGATTGGCGCAGTTTGCAGCAACCCTGCTTTCCGAGCCCAAGGCCGTGGGTTCGATTCTGGAAAATGTTTGTGTGATGAGCATGAATGTTTGTTAGTGTCTGGGTGTTTATATGAATATTCTACGTATTTATGTTTATTATTCATAATAATATTCATCAGTCGTCTTAGTACCTATAACACAAGCTACGCTTACTTTGGGGCTAGATGGCGGTGTGTGTATTGTAGTAAAAAATAAAATAAAAAATAATAAAATAGGTTAAAAGAAAGAAGACATATATTGTTATATATGTACAATAGTTTATAAAATTGTATCTAGCACACAGTGGCGTGCACTTCATACATGCACTAAAGCACTGCCTACCCAAATTATTTTATATAGCTCATATTGGAGAGGCATTGTTCCATGTATCTACTTTATGCATACCCTTGCCAAAGACCCTGTGCAAGCCACTGCTAGCACAGCGCCATGTGGCCTCATCACATTCACTTCTTCAAATTTTATGACTTACTTGATGTTTTAGACTCGACGTAAACCCTACCACGGGAATAGAGGTTATAATCATTTAAATAAGTTTAGTGCTCGGTGCGATGTCGCGTAGAAACCGATTAGGGGTACGACTACCATACCCCTAACAGGTTAGCCCGCTACCATCTTAGACTGTATCATTACTTACCACAAGGTGAGATTGCAGGCAAGGTGAGATAGCTTGTAGTGGGATAAATTTTTTTAAAATAAAACTATGTGCTTGAGATTGCATTCAAAGTTAAATCTTACCCTCATAGCATCTTCGTGACATTCGAATTCGACATCGGCCTCCCCCGAAGGTCGACCGCTGTTGTCGTACAGGATGTTGATGTTCATCGGTCGAATCGGCTTGAAGAACTGTAAAGTTACGAAAATTTGATTAATATTGTCCCATTCACAAAAAATCTTTATTCATGTACGCCTATCACCAGTGATTGTTTTACTACCTGAACTTCAAAGAATTAAGACAGATAGTAATCCAATATTCTACTTGTCTACCAGAATGAAGTAAAATTAAATGTAGTGTAAAAATTTATAAACTACTGTAATAATATGGAGGTGATAATATTGATTTTAAATATTATTAACATCCAGGCATGTATAATGAATAAATGTATAAATGTATATATGTGCAATACACTTTTATTGCACAGCAAACCAATACACAGCTTGTACCATCGGGCGAACTTATCTTGTTCTTCTTCAATTTATTATATAAAGCGCACACTTGCTCACACTTGCACACACGCACGCCCGCAGGCACGCACGCACAAAGACACACTACACGATCGCTTTTTATACTTTTATACTATGGAAGAGTGAGGGATCCTGGTAAAGGTATTTTGATGCTTATTAAGTGATTGAAATAATTTTTTTTAAAATATTTTTTGTCATGTTGGTACTCACGTAGGCGATATCCTGAGGCGAAGCTTTGAATGGTAGTCCGCGCATGTGCACGCAGTGGCACGAGCCGCGGCGTCCACCACCGATGCGTCCTCCGATATAGGGAGCGCCTCCGCCACCTGTCGTAACAAATACATCACGAGATTTAACATTAAAAATAATAAAAACCTGTAGTTCTAGTAGTAGAGCTTTTTGTTAGTTCGTGAGTGTTTCGTGAATGTCCTGCGAAGTGTTGCTCTATATATAGGCGAAGGTTTTCCACTTACCATCAGGTGAACCATCCGCTTGGTCCTCCCTTCAATTATAACTATGTGAACCATCCGCTTGATCCGTCCGTCAATCATAACTATAAGAAAAATTAACTCTTAAGCTGCAAAATGCGTACACTCACTCGCGTGCGTGTACTACTCTACTACGGGGAGTGTGACATGAGCAGCACGCATCCATCACACACACGTGTCGAACACGAGCGCACTCGGTTGTCGTGCCTGAAAATATATCAAAATTTTGCTTTTGTATAATCAAGAAACCAGAGAGGGCGAGAGGAAAGAGACAAAAACTCCCCCCTCGCAGGAGGCAAATACAAATCTTCGGATTCCATGAATTGCAAGGTATTTAAGGGGTGGTCACCCAACCAATAGCAGACCCGAAATGTCGGCGTGCCGTGTTTCTATATCTTACTTGCTCTATGTATTGTTGTTTTACTGTTATTTTTTTTTCTGCAGTGTACAATAAGTGTTTTCTATCAATCATTTCCCCATTTGTCATCTGGATGAATGTATCTTTTACCTCTTCCGAAAGACCCGCCCCTGCCTCCTCTGCCGCCGAAGCGTCCGCCGGAGTATCTGTCGTTGCGATCGTAAGGCGTGGGCCGATAGCCTCGCGAGGACTTGAACCCGCCACCCTCCATCCGGGATGCGTAAGCGCGCACTTCATCGGGAGCGCTTATGAACACCTCAATGTACCTGTAAATGGAAGGCATTGCTGGTTATTGAATTGCAAACATTTAAATACACTAGAAGACTACTTTCTCGCCTTTTTGAATTTTGAATTTTTTATAGCGACTTGGTTAAATAAGGAACTCGATATCACGATAATTATTTTATAGCTTTATTCGGTGCATTAAGAAACACTGTATAGCAAGTGCGAGCGACGCGTTCCGAGAGAAAAGTACGTGATAATTAGCGACGATCTTATAAATCTTGATACTGAGACAATATGAATAGATGTCGCGAACGCATCAGCCAACCGTTTGGAATGCAGATTCTGTATATTTATTACATTTAATTCTGATATTATTAAGTATATGGTTGTAATGGAACTTAAAAACTATTATTTTTATAACGGTGCTAAATCGTAATTACAAAAATGTAAATATAACTCCTTTCAATCCTCTTTAATGATATATTAAACGATTTCCTCCAAACATTTTAGGTCGTAACAAAAAAACCCTGTGAAATAAAAACTCTGTGGTGGAAATTGAAACATACATTTCGTATATTATCTTTATACTCTAAAATTATATTTGTGTTTTAATTTGCTCTATAAACAATTGATGATCACAGATTAAATCATGTCTACCCACCCATAAACAATTGGTCAGAGTAACCTTCATAAACAACCCATAAACTCTGTTGCCACAGGGTAAAAGTTACAGTCTACCAATGTTAATAAAACCAATTTCTATAATCCACTGGTCCTCTTCCCCCGTCTTCGTCTCCCCGCCGTGGCTCTCATATTGCCGTCCCGCTCCCGCCCTTCGATCGCCCAACCTTTGACAACTCAATAACCAATCATCAACTGCATTACTATATTGCTGTCACTATCTAATGTGATATTTTTTGGTGAATTAAATCATTGTCAAAATATTTTAAGGCAAGTAAATAAAAAAATTGGTTGTCTGTAAAGTCGGCTTACTGACTATAGTTGAACGTGACAACGTCGTAAGAAAATACTGATGGAATGGTTGCATTTATCAAAAGAAAATTTAAATTTTATTTGTTTGATAGATATTATCGTTGCTATAAACAATTGACACCACATTCACTTTTCACTGCACTTCATCCTTGCCTGAGAGAGACAGATGTCAAACGCGGAGGCCGACTGTGCCTCTTTGTCGCTCGTTCCGCGCTCTCGCTTGCACTTCAAGCCTTGAATGGAACGCCTCAGAGCGAGGTAACGCCTCATACGTCATGTTTTTCGTGCGTGCAGCCGGCTCCATCGAATTATATATAAGACGTTGTCACGTCATTAATCATTGCTTAATACTTTTATGAATTGAGTAGTATTTTTTATTCTTTTTTCTAAATAAACTAAAAGTACTAAATAATGATCATACATCTTTTCATCTTAGCTGGGAAATGTGCCGATTTTCGGTTCTTTTAATTTTGTTTAATTACTTTTGTGTACAACAAAAATATATTGTTTATACTTGTATTGTTTGGTTTGCTTACACAGATTTGTAGGAAAAAAATAGTTTATATTTTAAAAAGATTGCACTAATAAAAATATAAAATGATAGTTGTTGATTTTTTGCCCAAAAAATATCACAGCGAGAAGCATTATAGGAACGCAGCAAATATTTAATTAGCCCTTAATTTACTAAGTTAACCCAATGTTTTATAAGTAAATCAAACACCTCCAAAATATTAAAAGAAACTATGATTTATAGAACTAAAAATTAATTAAAATTTTAGTTGATCTATGTGGAAATTATCTTGATGATTTCTACATGATTGGAATCAATGAATGGTAAGAATGAAGTTATTTTAAATTAAAAAACTGTAATGAATTACATAAAATATGTTTTTCTACAAATCATAGATCCAAATAAAAAAAGGGGTCCCATAATAACCCTCTACACCATTTTACCGGAGTTAATGTGGTGTACATGATCACACGGTGATGGCGTAAGGCAAAATTGCTATGCATTATAATTTATTACCGCATCTCTTTATAAATATTCTTATCGATTATGCGTAATTTACTGATTCAGTGATGCACTGCGTGCGACGAGGCTAGACTAGGCTATGGATACGCATTTTCTCTTCCGTATTTATGTTTTTACTTCTACTTAACGGTTTAAAAACATAGTCTTATAGTCCCTACAAAATTAAAACAAAATCTTTATATATATTTCTTGTGTGCGTGTGTATGTCACTGAACTCCTCCTAGGCGGCTGGACCGATTTGAATGAATTTTTTGGTATATGTGTGGGTGGCACCCTGGATGGTTTAGATTCACAAATTAGCCCGACAGATGGCGCTGTGGTCCGCTAGTACAAATATATATTATATATGATCGCTGCCAGCTATAACTGATCTGAAATCTGAAATTTCAGATAAATAATATAGGGATACCTAAGGACAATGAAAAAATGAATGGTAGATATACCATTTGAAGTTACTATGTTGCTTTTGGATCATGTATTGTTTGGTATGGAGAATAGATACAAGAACATGAGAAATTGGTAATATATGCAAGATTGCCAAACACTTGTGACCGTACACCACAATGTAATACATAGTAACCCCCCACCTGTGTCCTATTTTCTCCCTGTCCCTGCCGAGAGCGTCTTGAGCGCTCTGCTTGTCAACGAAGTAAACAAACGCCTCGCCCGAGGCCCGCCCCGTGTGGTCCGATAGCAAGTGCACCCCGTCTTGGGCCACCGACAACCCTGCCCCGTCCAACAAAACCATTGTTATATGATACTTGTTTAACAAATAAATGTTGCTTGTGTGAAGGTTCTATTTAAATATAGCTTATATTTACTTGTTTTTTTGGCATTCAGTGTAATGTTTATATTAGGTTCTTAAATGTTAGGTTGGTTCTACAGCCTTTCATGACTTGAAATGTAACATGGTTCAATATATTTCAATTCAATAGTAATATTTTTTGGTCAGTTTTCAGACTGAGTTCTGTGTGAATTCATTGAGAAGCCAGTTTTTTTAAGCCAGTTTATTTAATTGCTGCAATCTTGTTCTAAGAAGTGATGGCCAAATTGTCACAAAAAGTACCAAAAGAATCAAGATATTTTTTTTATTAAATGTAGTAATGCTTCTAATTTAAGGCTGTGGCCTAGAGCAATGTATGAGTCAAAAGTCTCAAAAAATAATATTATTAAATTTAAAATTTTATGAATTTTAGGAGAGTGAACCAAATTTTTCCTATCTTGCATGCCATTTAGTTTATATGATAAAAAAGAGTTTATTGCAATCTGTTACAGATGTGACTGGCCTACACATCCCCAAAAGTCAATAAATAATTGAGAAAAATAAAAAAGAAAGTTAAAAATGTATTAGAAATGTAACTTACCATCAAAAAATAACTCAATCTCTTCCTTGGAGCAGCCAAAAGGTAAGCCTCTTAGTTTAACAATGCCATAATCATCAGAGACATTTGGTATGCTATCAAAGCCATTCTCACTCTGACGCATTGCATTCAGAGCCCATTCCATATCTTGACGGTCAGTAGAAAATACTGAAAAGAAAACATTAAAAAAAATAAAGATACTTTTCCTATCATAATTACTAAGAAATTTTTTTTTAAAGAAAAAGTGCTTTTACCTACACTTACAAGAAATATCAACTTAATAGATTTTTAAAATACATATAAAAATTTTGGAACTGACAGGATTTAAACCGGCTAAGCTATAAATTTATAGTTTCGGCATTTTCATTTCAGCATTGGCGTTATTAGAGGCGCAGCTTTGTGGTAAAACGCTCAGGCCGCTATTGCCAGAGGCATAGCGCCTTAAATTCTGCTGTTGCCAAAATTCTTATTTGTATTTTAAAAATCTATTTCAAAATTTAACATTTCTTTAATTTGAAAAATATGTTATTTAAAAATGTAACTTTTCTTTAATAGACTGCTAGCTTCTGAAACAATGGGCATTTAATATGTGTCTGTCTTTCTATTTGTACTTGTAGTGATTTAACTACTGGTTTGAAAGGCAGACACCGGAGAAGAAGCCGGCCAGAAACTCAGTAGTTGCTTTTTAACATGTCTTACTTGTCAAAAGTGACGGCTACACTTAAATCTCGTTTAAAAGTCTTACCCTCTATATATCTTTTGCCCATATTCTCTTTATCCTTCTTCAAAGCTTCATCCACATCCTCTTGGCTCTCCACTTCTACAAAGCATTCTCCCGATGGCCTGCCTGGTCTAACTTCAGTTAAATGGATACCTGCAGGAAATTCTTTAGTTTTATTACCCATATCCAGTGGTGTTCATAGAGGGTATGTATGTACAGGGTATCCAGATTATATAATTATATAATGAAGCAAATCTCCAGTATGAAATATAAAAACTTAAGAGTAGGTTGAATAACTCTTACAATGCCTATTCTAAGTTTTATATAACTTGTACTGGAGATTTTATTTCTTTTTTTATCATCTGCCTGCTTACCGTGCATACCCTGAATGCCAGTGGCATGCATAGAGGGTATGCACAGGGTATGCAGATGATATAAAATGAAGAAAATACTTAAGGGTAGGCTTTTTATAACTCTTAGAATACCTATCCTTAAGTTTTTTGTAACTTGTACTGGAGATTTTCTTCATTCTATTTCATCTGTATACCCTCTATGCATACCACTGCTGAATGCACAATACTGCCCCAATCATATAGTGAATCAGAACCCAGGTTTATTATAACATCAGTTCTATCTTTGATATACTATTGAATATCTAAACAAGCAATTATGTGAGCTAGTTACTATATTTAAATTATAAACCAACAATTCTCGGGGCTATTCAGTCAAATAGCATTAGTTAAATTGCCTGAGATCTGGAAGTCAACACTCTAATGTGTATTTTTGTAAAAATAGTTAATTTTTTTCTATTACAAGGAAGCTCTTGACTGCAATCTCAGCTGCTGAGTCTAAGATGGCAACTGGCTAAACATTAATAACAGTTATAATAAACAAATATCACTTATCAGTTTCAATACTAGAATGCTAAATTGCTTAGTGGTATGCAGTTGCAGGTAGGGTGGTAACTAGCCACAGCCAAAGCCTCCCACCAGATAAAACCTGTACCACAAGTTCATGAGAATCAGTTGTACCAACAAAAATAAATGTAGGTGTTCTTTAAATGAGACATACGTTGTAACACCCATCAAGTAATTCTTATGGAGGGAGGATAATATTGAATGTCCTATCCATAGGTATTAAGTACTGTGTAAATACTTATGAATTTATGAGTAAATCTATATATTTAATAGCACTGCTTATAACTATTTAATAGCTTTGAATCCAACTTTTTGAAGTGATTTTTCTTAAAAATCATTGTGTTTTGAAACTCAATGAAACGAAAATGTGTTAAGATAATGAAACATATGCATAAATGTATAGGCTTACACATTAGTTTCAGTTAACATGGAACCTTAATGTTGTGTTATTTAAGTATAATACTTAATTAAATTAAAATAAATATTTATGGTAAACAACAATAAACCATCATCATCATCATATCAACCCATTATCCCTTTACAGGGCATGGACGCTCCTCACATAATAAGAGGGGTTTAGGCTGTAGTCCACCATACTGGCCCAGTGTGGATTGGTGGACTCCACACACACCTTTGAGAATATTATGGAGAACTCTCAGGCAAAAGTTATCTCACAAAGTGATATTTTAATTGCTTAAAATGCACATAACTTAGAAAAGTTGGAGGATTCCTAACGACTAGGCAACACTTTACTATATATCCATTTTAATCTCTCTCGACGTCTCGCTGTGAGTGTTTTTATTATCAATATTGGGTGATTCTTCAATTACAATTTCGCTTTATCTTATCTAATGAAGAATATGCCAGTGGAAACAATAGTGTAATGCAATCGCAAATTTCAAACACCATTGAAGGCGTTGCGAATTTGCGATTGCATTATACTACTCCAACGGCCACGCTAGCCACCACAACAGCCCATATCTATCAACCTCGTGAGGCCTGTACACAGCATAGTGATATTAATTATTGGGTGATAGTGATGATGGTGATTATTTCAATATATTACTTAGAATTCCATGAATAAAATTTTAAAGTAATGATTACGCGGCATCTCAAGCCGCCATTAAAATTACGTTAGATTTATAAAGCTTGTAATAAGTAGCAACTAGGCAAACAAAAGCTTACCCTCTTTGCCATTTAAAATATTGACCCCGCTTAGAAAGTCGAGGACATCCTCAACAGACGTGGAGAAAGGTAAACCACGCAACTTTATAATGTGCGCACCATCACCGGACCCCAGCATTTTCCAAGTTTTTTTCCAATCACTAGGGCGAAATATTTGAAACGATTTACTTTAATTATGCAATTATTTAAAAGCTTCGGCGAACAATTAACTTAATACTAGATATAAATGAATTAATGAAAATTTTGCGTTCAATTCAGCAATATGACGTCGATGGCGTCGTTCACTACAGAGAACAGACTACAATTATCGTCTACAGATTATAAGTTATTATAATTTTTTTTTTTTTTGTTATCTGTGTTGTGATTTTCCGTGATTAACCTTTCATGCGACCAGGAAGGAAAAGAATTTTCTCTGTGAGATTATCCACAGAATATCCACGTATTACTTTTACATCTGAGTTCTACAATGGTTCTACAGTTTCGTCTATCACAGACGAGGTATTAGAAAAATAGATTGTTATTATCTGTCTGTCTTGAAAATAATTAAAAAATGAGGTACTGACGCCTGTCAATTGACATTTATAGAATTCTAAAATCCATTTTTTAAATAACTTCTAGAATCAGAATTGCGGTTTCCAAAATAAGTACACCTAAATACATACTATCGCCATTTCTTGTGGGGAAATAAAATGTTTTGCTCATTTAATTCTGGATGCTAAATGCTAAACGAGCGTAATCTGCGAGCTTATGCTCTGTAGCACATCGCTTTCATGTGTACAAGAGTTTTATTGATAGTTTTTTGTTGAGTTTGGAGTGTTACAAACTTTTAACCAAAATGACGGTCGACGGTGACGAGAAGAAACCCCAGCGGGATCGTGTGTTTATGGATATTTCGATCGGAGGCCTGCCCTCCGGCCGTATAGTTTTCGAGTTGTATAACGACGTAGCCCCGAAAACCGCGGAGAACTTCCGGGCTCTTTGCGCAGGGGACATGGGTGTGGGGAAGGTTACTGGCAAACCATTAACCTATAAGGTAAATTATTATAGCTAGTTTTCATTTAACAGAACCTGAGTCGCCAACTGATCAACAAAAATAACCTATAACAGTCCACTTTAGTACTAAAGGATTTTCAAATGTAAGGCAAACCCTCAGAGGCCTGGGCCACTGCTATCACCACGTTAGGCAGATGTCTAAAGTCAAAGTCAAAAATATCTTTATTCAAGTACACCCATGGGTGGCACTTTTGTTGCGTACATTACATGAGTATTACACGGTAGTGAGATGATGGTGATAATTATATATGTAAACTTAAAACTAAAGCTACGAGGTTTCCAAACGACTCCTGGTCTAAGAAGAAGCCCGCAACAAACTTAGCTTGATGAGTTGATGATTGCAGAAGATATCAGGAGTAGTACATGATATGCTGCTGCCCATTCTCTGTTACATTCCCTTAGTCTCTAATATATCACCATTAACACATGGCAGTATACTAATAAACTAGAAATTTTTAGTTGTGAATTTATTATAATGATAGTTAGCCCAGAGAAATAATGAGTAGAATCATGATGTAATTGAAATGCACATCAGCTGACGTTTGGTTAGTAGATTCATCATTAAAGAAGAATTGAGGTGTTACAATAAAAACTTTTGTGAGTAAAGTTCATTTGGACTTTTCCTTGTGTGTCTATGACATACCATATTGTAGAAATAAGGATAAATTCAACAACAATAAAATTATGCTACATCAAGCAATTGTAGCGAACCCTCAACCGAATGAATGATTAATGAATTTCCAGTTTAAATGTGGAAGTAACAAATTATGTTTATTGACCAGGGTATGGTATTTCATAGAGTCGTGAAAGACTTTATGATCCAAGGAGGTGACTTTACTAATGCAAATGGAACTGGTGGAGAGTCCATTTACGGTGGCACTTTTGAAGGTTGGTTAACTCACTATTAACTCTTTGTTCACAATATGATTTACTGAGATTTTCTGCCTATTTGAAAGTGAGAAAGTAACTACCATTTGTATGATAAGTGTACTATTAATTAGTTACAATAAGAATATTTTAAAGATATATTTTTATAAGATGGCACTTTTTTGATTTCATACAAGTTCCAGTTAACTTTCATGCTATTGAATAGGTACTCGACCTTAAAAAATTCGTCCTTCTTGATCTTATCATTAGAACAGGTATTATGTACTAGCTGTTGCCCGCGACTTCGTCAGCTTTTGTTTTTGATTTTCGAAAGACATGTGGCATTCAATTTAGGTGTAATTCTACTGATATATTTTAAGTTGTGTATTCTTTTATATAAAAAGTTAGAAAGTAATTATTTAAATTGGTTATGATTTGACGTTATAGTGTAAAATCGTCCAACTCTTTTGTCCCCTCTCCCAAAAGTACTGGGCTTAATTTCGGGATAAAAAGCATCCTATATTACTTCTCATACCTTGAGGAATATGTGTACAAAGTTTCATGATGATCGGTTTAGTAGTTTTTGTGTGAAAGCGTTACAAACAAACTTACTTTCACATTTATTAATATTATTATTATGTATATGCTCATTTATTATGTTCATATGCATAACGCTGACAAAGTAGAATCCAAATTTAATTATTCTTTAATCATATGAAATAGTATATCCATATGAAATAGTTGTTGATTGTCTTAGCCTGTAGTTATTCTTCTTAGTCGTTTCAGTCTTGACAGACTGGTCGTGGTCGTCATCTCGGTGTTGTGGCTCGCTTGACAATACTTCGCCACTCTTCTCTAACGGTTGCCTTTCTTGCGCATTCATGTAGAGGAGCCTCGATTGTAGCCTTCACTTGGTCCGTCCATCTCATCGGTGATCTTCCGCGTGCTCTGGTACCTTCTACTTTACCTTGAACCACAAGTCGCTCAATGGACACGTCATTACGCCTGGACACGTGACCGAAGACACTAAGAATTCGCACTTGAACTGCAGAAGAAAGGCGCTGTTTGATGCTGAGTTCGTCAAGAATTGATTCATTAGTACGGAACATGTTCCAGGTCACTCCCAACATTCTCCTCCAGCACCACATCTCAAGAGCATCTATTCTTTTCTTCTCAGTCTCCCTCAGGGTCCACGTCTCCGAAGCGTAGAAAAATATGGGGAATATCAGTGCTTTAACTAGCCGGATCTTTGTGGCTTTCGTTATATTACGATTCCTCCATATCCTTTGCAACTTGTCCATAGCCGATCTAGACATTGCCATTCGTCTCTTGATCTCGTCAATGCAGCCACCATTATTGGCGATCTGCGCACCTAAATAGATGTACGATTGAACTACATCACAGTTCGCAATTTGTGTTACTTCCGGCGTGTTGTTGTTGATACGGTCGACAATCATCATTTTGGTTTTAGCCCGGTTGATCTTCAGGCCAAATTCTAGACTGATGCTTTCCATCTTTTGCAAGAGATTTTCTATGTAGCGGGCACTAGATGCGAATAGAGTGGTGTCATCCGCGTAGCGCAAGTTGGAAATCTTTAGGCCACCAATTACAACTCCATCTGTCCAGTTTTCTAGAGTGCGTCTCATAATAAGCTCTGTGTATATATTAAACAGAAGTGGCGAGATTATGCATCCTTGACGAACCCCAGCCTTAGGTTGAAAGTGGTTCGAAAATTGGTCATCTGTCTTTACAGATGCAGTACCATCTTCGTAGAGACGCCTAAGTAGATGTACGAGGTGTTTCGGCGTTCCCATTTCCAGTAGAGTCTTCCAGAGCACAGGCCATTTGACAGAATCAAATGCCTTTGTTTGAGTTTGCCTGTAGTTATAAAGCCTGTAATTTTAATGTGATAACAATTTTCTAAAATATAAGAAATTGAGTCTTTAACAGACAGAAACTCAACCTTTAGACCCCTTTAAAACTATTGAAGTTGGGTTTTTTAGATACTATCAAAGTAGAAAGAAAAGGTACTACAATGCCTATGGTTTTGTTCCATAAATACCAATACCATCCTGATGGTGTGTATTGGCTTGCTCTTTTATGTTATGCTCTGTATCTGTATTTTTTGTATGGCTTTGTTAGATGTCTTCTTATCATAAAACTATCCTTACTCTGCAATACTGTTATTAACACCACAAACTTCTCTTGTTTTTTATGGATATCTCCCTCTCTCTGACCAGTTATTTCTTGTTTTCAGATGAATCCTTTGAACTTAAGCATGATAAGCCGTATTTGCTGTCCATGGCTAACAGGGGCAAGGACACAAATGGTTCGCAGTTCTTTATGTAAGTTATAAACGAATTGGGCAATGGTAAGAAAACAATTTTTTTAATTGTATTCTAACATGTTATTTTAAGAAATAATTTGTTCTAAAAAATATTTATTTATTCATAAGACACACCAAAAAAAATTATGTGTTAGAATAACAAATTCTGTCTAATGCCATACAATAATCAATTATAGGTGTATACAGCATTATTATTATGTTACAGAAATATATTATTAAAACTTTCTCTTTGATACAGGATATTTGGATTTTTTCTTTGTCTTTCTATATATCTAAAGAGCCTGCCCCGCTATGGTGCTGCTTCAAGTATTCATCATCATGATTAACAATCTGTTAGCATCCCACTCCAGGACATATGTCTCCAAACAAAATGAGAAGGGTTCTATGCAATAGTCCAGACACCTGTGTGGATTGATCACACACCTTTGAAAACATTATTGAGAACTCAGGCAAGCAGGTTTCCTCACGATTTTTTGGTGTATGC
The DNA here is from genome assembly GCF_905163445.1 of Pararge aegeria. Taxonomy (NCBI): domain Eukaryota; kingdom Metazoa; phylum Arthropoda; class Insecta; order Lepidoptera; family Nymphalidae; genus Pararge; species Pararge aegeria. Next base: position 16,907,514 of record NC_053189.1, read on the forward strand.
TAGGTTTTGAACTCTGCCCCCCAAACCGATGTTTTAACCATTAGGCTATCACAACTCCAAGTATTATTATAATAAAAATTAATTTGTTTTCGATTTTTTTACCCATCTAATAACAGGGTAAAGGCCCCTGTTAACCTGACTGGGTTGGGTCACTATGTAAGGGCACACATTTATATTTGTGTTGTGTCATAGAACGCAGCCGCGGCGGCGAGCGGCGCGCTATCATTCTTGTTGTGTTCTGTGTGTTGTAGTACAACACAGCCGGCGCCGCATCTCGACAAGTGAGTATTCTTTTAGATTTTGTCTTCTTAAGTCTATGTTCATTGTACATACAATCTTTATGATGACATAGTTGATATTGTACAGTCTATGGGAAGACTGAAAAGTAAGCAATGCACATTTTTAAAATGTTTGCTTTGCCAGTGCAGTTAATATTTCTTATTTAGATTTTAATTATCATGAGCATTATTAATCTAAGTTATCTAGCAAGGTATCAAGATCAATAAGGTTTTAATAAAACGTTTGGAAACGTATGGTATTAGAGCATATTGAAGTCGGCTTTATAATTTTTCCAATTAAGTAGCTTACGGTATTGAATTATACACATACACAAACAGGTTTCCTTGGGAAGTGGAAAAAAAATGCCTATAAACTTAGCAACACTTCAAAGGACATGTAAGGAGCACACAATTTATTTTTGGTTACTATTAAGCTCGGGAAATGAACAGAGCTATCATCGGGAAGTTTGGATGGCGATAACTAAATTCGTCAACTTAAAACTAAAGCTACGGGGGTTCCAAACGCGCCCTGGTTTAAGAAGAAGCCCACAACAAACTTTATTTTTTTTTTGTTATCTAACATTGTCATTTAAACTATTATACTAGGTATAAGTATTAATGAGGTAAAGCGTCCTATTTTCGTGTTGTCGCAGTGTGCACTGTGTGTTCGGCGCGGTGGTGGGCGGTGCGACGCTGGTGCGGCAACTGGAGGCGCTGCCGGTGGACCGCAACGCGCGCCCTCTGCAGGACGTCGCCGTCGCCAACTGCGGCCAGCTCGTGCAGCTCAAACACGGTATGGACACATCTGTATTACGCAGTGGCGCGCATAGAGGGTATGCACAGGGTATGCAGATGATATAACATTTTATTTTATTTTTATTTATTTATTTATTTATTTATTAGGAAGCCAACGTGTATACAATCTATCTTACTAATGTACACATTTAACAATAATAAATAAATAAACATACTACGACAATACACACATCGGTATCTAGCCCCAAAGTAAGCGTAGCTTGTGTTTTGGGTGCTAACTGCTAAGATATCTGTTGAATATTTTTATGAACCTTTTATAACTCTTACTGCAGATTTTCTTCATTTGATATCATCAGCATACCCTGTGCGTATCCTCTATGCACGACACTGTGTATTAGGCTAAGTTGCACCAAAAGTACCAAAAAAATCGCTAAAATATTGTAATTATCTAATGATATATAATACGTTTATTATGAAAAACGTATTTTTATTTATATTTGAAGTAAGATTGGTATTTATTTTCATAAAAAAGAGCAAAATCTCGCCATCCGCCATGACAGGTGAAATGCCGAATTCAAAATGATGACGTCACGCCTATATAAACAATTTTGTACCGATGGAACTTCGGAAATCAAATATTTTGTGACTTCAAACTATTAGATGCTAAGTTTTTTGTTATCAATACCAAAATGAATAATCTTTAGCTATGGAACAAGAACTTACCAAAGCTCTAATTTGCCTATGACGTCACGAGTGTGGCCATGGTACTCGGCGAGCGTTTTCGGGTTGGTTATTTGCAATTTATATCAACAAAGTAGTGTAATAAAAAATATATTTATATGTTTTTATTTCTAACAGCCAAAAAACGCAAGCAGGATAAAAACAAAGAAAAAGAGAGCGGTGAGGAATCGGACCAATCTCATAAGAAAGATAAAAAGAAGAAGAAGGATAAGAAGAAAAAACGGTAAGTTGTTCTCCTATTATATATAAAACGGTAGATTACACATGCGTGCTATGTATATATGGTGTACAATGGAGTATGGATGTGCAACTGAATTATTTTATTTTTTTATTGGTCAACTTGAGAGTAAAACAATTAACGACAACTAGGTCACTCACCTCATCTCAACAGAGTTTATGTGACAAAGTATAGATTAATGATATTCATTTTAAAAACAATTTTTTTATTTTTTATTATTTAAGTTGCAATCACAACCCTACCAGTAGTCAGTACACAACAAAAGAAAACCTCCCGTATTGTTTCCTAGATTTTGTTGCAGCCCTAACTGTAGTGCTTGTTTATTAGTATGTATCATAATCTTCAACAGCATATTCATCTCGCACTGCTGAGTCCTCGTCTCTCAAAAGAGAAGGTTTTAGAGCTTAGACCCACCACGCTACTTCAATGCGGGTTGGTGGGCTCAAACGTCTATTACCACAATTAAGTGATAATTACTGTCACCGCCAACTTTCTAACTGGCTGGTGCTGTAGATTCTATTATAAAAAATACACAGCACCTTTAATTTGGCCTTACCCGGGATTCGAACTCAGTACCTCGTGATCCGTAGTTGAACATACCAACCTCTAGACCAACGTGGCAGTTTAGAACGTGATTAGTATGCCCTTATTACTTGGCAGGCATCAATCCGAGCGGTCCGCTGATGAGGAGCCGCCGGAAGCTCCTTCTCACCCCCTGGTCACCACGTCCAAGATCGACCCCAGAGAAATACCCGAAGTGCCTGCTAATAGATTCCTGATGAGAGGCGGCCGTGACCAGGACAATGACAGGAATGATCCTAGGAGGGACAGGGAAAGGTATAGTATGCTTATATATCTCCACACACATTTACACACACGCGAACACAAACACACATACACACCCCAACACAATATCACATGCATATTTTAACCAACATCCTTCAAAAAGTTATATATGTGGTATAGTATTAAAACAAATACGACAGGGGTCTAATTATTAAATAAAAAAAGGGGGGGGGGATAATTTCGAACAGTGATGCTCGAAATTATTTGGAAATAATTACATTCAGCCGCCTTTCCTAGAAGCAATTTTTTTTTTAAATACTCAGAGCCATTGTCACTCGGGGCGACAATGGCTCTGAGTCGCTGTTTTTAAGTATTATAACTGATTTTTTTTTCAAATTTCAGCTTTAGTACATTTTTGATGTAAGTTTTATATTTTTTGATGTATTATTTTACGAATAACGTCTGTACAATCATATATGAACTTAAAATGAACTTGAAATTATGATATTATCTTGAACTGGAATGTAATTATAAAATATATTAGGATGTGATTCAGATCTGTTTTAGAAATTAAACACGGTGTTTTATCTATTTAGACAATATTTGCGCAAATTTTGCAAAACACAAAAAAGTCAAACAATAAAAAAGTCACGTTTATTAGGATTTGATCGTTTTATGCTATTAAGCATCGATCCGAGTTATTTGTACATATATGAAAGGCACTACACACGGGTATTTAAAATATTTAACGTGTTATATTAGCCACTTAATGATAGGTTACGGTAATGAACCGTGAGCTCGGTAATGATTTTTATACGGTAATGATATATATAAAAAGATGACAAGGTAATGATATAAAAAAATTTAAACGTCTATGTTATAGTTGCGGTCAAGTAAAATATCGTGGGTAAACTTGCATATCTGAGGGTTCATTATAAAGTTCTTATAGGCGTGTGAAGTCTGCCAATCCGGACTAGGCCAGCGTGGTGGACTCCGTCCTAAACTTTTCTCATTCAGAGTCTTCAGAGCTAGTGGCCCGGAAATAGGTTGATGCTTTATAATGATACTATTTTGAACGTAACTTTTGTTTGAAGGATGCGCTATCGCGAACGAGAGCGTCACTCTTACACCCGCAGTGGAAGAATCATAAAGGGACGTGGAGTGTTTGTAAGTATATATAAACTAAATAATGCCAATATAAAAGTATACAACGTGTAACTGAATTACGAATTACTGTTGAAGTGTGCATAACTATGTCTCATAAGGAATCACCCAATCTATGAGTCGAACATCGCTGGAGCGGATCATTTTACGTGTGTTATTTTAATTATTTCTGTATTTCATTTAAATTGAGGATGTTATATATTTACATATTTATTTTTAGTAGATTACATTAATTATGGGTAATGTTATTTAATGTATGTTTATATTTTATTTGTATTTATATGTGATATATATATAAAAATTAATTGCTGTTCGTTAGTCTCACTAAAACTCGAAAAAGGCCGTACCAATTTGGCTACTATCGGTCGTGATATATTCGTGGAAGTCTAAAGAAGGTTTAAACGGTGATAAAAATACTAATTTATATAATTGTTCATACGTGTGCACCGCGACAGGGCAGTACGACGTCTGCGGTATCCGCTAGTATGTGATATATATATTTTATAATATATATATTTTATAGTCATATATTTTATTTATATATTGCACCACAAAAAACATAGAAAAGAGGTGTTTTTTCCTTTAAATGCCTTTGGTTGCCTGGAAGAAATCCCTATGTAGCGATAACGCCACCAAATTTTACTCTCTTGCTCTATGTTTAATTCTCTGTAACTACTTTTTTTCTCTTGTGTGCGATAAAAGTAGTAAGTTACTGTAAAAATAATAAATTAAAAAAGCTTATTTAATACAAACGAATTCAAAACATTTTAAGTGTTTACTTATGACAACCCTAATGAAGATAAAAGACCGACACGCGCATACGCTACGCCACACGGGGCGCACCATAATATTTTTTTCCGTAAAAACTGGCTTTGGCTTAATCAAAAACTGTTTAACATCCAAACGATGTTCCTATAATGATTAAGTAAAAAACTAAATCGGAAAAAAAAAAGTTATCAGGCATTTCCATACCTTATTAGATATCATTGAATTGTGACAAAATGTAATCTTTACTAGTATTATAAATGCGAATATGTGTGTTGTTTGCGTGTTTGTTTTATCGTTACTCTACGTCCTTCCGACTAAATCTATGCCAAAAATGAAGCTGAATGGGCGTGACGGAACGACAAACTAACACAAACAACACACACTTTCTATAATACTAGCTTTTGCCCGCGACTTAGCTCACATTGAGTTCAATTTTTGATTTGGTAAATTTTAACTATAGAGGTTTAAAAAAATGTCTTAGAAGAATATGAACGTGAATTACTAATCAGAAACTTTCATATAAACTTTCATCCCCTATCTGATGCTTCTGGAGTTGGAATTTTTAAAATTTCTGAAACACGTATTTCTTTATGTTTCAAGTTTCAACAACGAAAGTAACTTGAAAAATAAATTGATAAATGAAGGATTTTATACAAACTTTCATCCCCCATTTAACCCTCTTGAACTTGAGTTGAGCTGTGCGTTGATCGATCAGTCAGTCAATCAGTCACCTTTGCCTTTTATATATGTATAGATTAGTAGGGATAGTGTATGGGGTCAGGTGACTTGTTAAAAGTACTGGTTTGTTTTTATAGCGCTACCGCACGCCGTCTCGTTCTCGGTCGCGCTCTCGCTCGGCGACGCCACCCCACTGGCGCCAGGCCCAGCGACGTATCGTCAAACTGGCACACTTGGAGGTAAAGCCATAATTTTACACATGCATCCAATTAAAAAAAAAAATCTTTTTCTTGGGAATATGTGAAAAGGAAGGTCTTAAATAAAAATACTATAATTTAAGAGCTGTCAATTAAGTATACAATCCGTAAACTATAACTTGTCCCCTATATATACAAAGTGTAACCAAATTACGAAATAATGTTGAAGAATGAATTCGTATATTTGAGGAATCACCCTGTAAAAATATTAAATGAAAAGAAGCACATTTATTTTTCCGTACAAAGGAATTCAAAACATTCCAAGTGTTTACTTGTGACAACCCTATTTTAGATAGAAGACCGTCACGGGCATAGTACCTACGCCACGCGACGCGTACCTTATAAAGTGACAGGAGTCACATGATTTTAATTTTGCATGTGATGTTAGGGCTGTATCTGATTTCTTTCAGTGAAAACTAATGGACGCTAGTTTAGAGATTTGCGTACAAAAGATTTGATACCAATATTAAAGTATTTTTTTTCAACAGATGGACAGAGAACAGCCAGAGCAGGGCTTGCAAAAGAGCAGGCCTATTGAAAAGCTACCTAACAGTAAGTTCGACATCCGCCTTCCCCAGTAAGCTTTCCATTTCATAGGAGAGACGGTTTCAACGCATAAAAGACCCACCACGTTGCTCAAATGCGGATTTGTGGGCTTTAACGACTATTATCACAAGTTAGTAATACAATAGCTGGCTTTCCGAGGTATGCGGTATTGACACCTGGTTCTAACTCCGGCCTAGTACTAAAAGTTCTTTAACAGAAAAAACGCGATTTCTAATAATTTTTGGCCCGACCCTGGATTCGAATCCAAGATCGTGACGCATTGTTGAACATACTGAGAACTAGATCAACGGGGAAGTTGGCCAACAGTGATTTATCGATAACACATTTACATAGTTGAAGCTTTTTATTGAAACATCGAATTTGAACTGAAATATTTGGCTGGTACCCGAATATTTTAAATTCTACTAGTAATTCCAGAGATTATTACTACAACACAAACAAAAAAGCTTAATTGTTGCGGGTCCCCTCCCACAATGAGAAGGGGTTAAGGCCGTACCTCCACCATGCTGGCCTAGTGCGGATCGGCGGCCTCCACACACCTTTCAGAACATTATCGAGAACTCTCAGCATGCAGGTTTCCTTACGATGTTTTCCTTCACCGCAAGTGATATTTTAATTACTTCAAACGCACGTAACTTTGGATAAAAGTGCGTGGCGAGGGAGGGGAGTAGTGATAGCGCATTGGGCAGGATCTTGACTTCCCTTTCGGGGGCCATAGTTCAAATATTCAACGTAAGACTGTTGAAGAGGTGAGTACCGAACCCGGTCCCCTCTAAAGACAGGCCGAAGACCTAACCACTGGACTATCTATATCCGCTTCAATATAGCTATACATATAAGAATGAATGAAATTATATGTATATATTAAATTAATTAAAATAAAATAAGTAATTCACACTGTAGATGCGAAAAGTCTGAACGTTAGCCTACAAGAGACTTCTTAAGATGTCTTCTATCTCATTCTCTCCTCTCTCAAATGTATGTCATTGTTTCTATATAAATATTTTTTATTGCAGTAGAGGGTGAGGAGGGCACTCCGGAAAGACCTCCGGAGAAAGAGGAGGGCGAATGTGATACACCTGTAGGCAAGTATTATATTGTGATCAGAACTGGCGTGTACTCCATAAAAGGTCATTTAAAAATAGGGTATTAAACTTTATGGAACATTTCTAGCAACATATATTTGTCAAACCTTAAAAACTTATTAATTCATGTAGGTCTATCACAGGCACTTATGAAGCGTTCATACATATAATATGTTTACACAATTGTAAGGGGGTGGTGATAACTTCGTTCGCCAACTTAAATCTAAAGCTACGAGGGTTTCAAACGCGCCCTGGTCTAAGAAGAGCCCACAACAAACTTAGCCGGGTAATTTTTTATTTGTTATTACCATCTCACAGTAAATTTTTACGCTATGAAGTTAGAACAATTCAAACCCAAGCTTTTTTATCTTTTAAGTTATCCTTAACGTTATAAAAGGATTTTTCTGTAAGCTTGCGTTTTATATAAAGTTACTTAAAGTAGTAAATAAAAACTAAAGCAGTGCTTCACTCAAAAACTATTAGCGTTTCGGCTTCACAGATGAATCTCAGAGACAGTAAATAATGTACCTCTAAAGCATGTAAAGTAATTTATTTATCTGGCGAAGCGTCGTGCCGATGGTCAATTCTGTCAGATGAGACGTCAAGGATGAAGTGGAAAATGGATGTCAACGGCAACGTCCGCTTCACCACGTACCCGATGAATCGCGTTTATTCCGCGTAATCCAGTATTTCTTTATGATAGATATACTAGAAATGTGATCAATGATTTCCTAATAGAATAGAATTTGTTTATTTGCCAGAACTACACAAACAGACTTACATACGGAGTAACTTATTTTTTTTTTTTTTATTAATTTTAAATGCATATAAAAATTTTCGGAATCGACAGGATTTGAACCTGCGACTAGCAATCGCGGCGTGAGCGCTTTCTCCAATTAAGCTACGGCTCTCCTACCGTCGATGCCGAAATTAGTATATGCCTTTCAAATCAGTCTTATGTGTCAGTGCGACTGTAGCGTCATCTAGTAGGAAAGTAGGAAAAAATCGCAGAACAAAAGCTGTTTGTATTACTGTAAACGAATACAGGACGAGAGCTTTCTGCCATTTTTTTATTTAAACCTGTATAATAAATGCTAATAATAAAAGTTTTTTGTGAATAGAAAAATAATTGTTGTAAATAAATTTACACCTCAGTAACTTCACTTCTTTTTTTACTTAGACTTTTTTCAGTTAAGTATACCGAAATACTGAATACTAGTACGAGTGCCGAGTGTGGGATATTGCTACGTATGTTTATTCATTCTATCGTGTAAAAGTTAACTGCAACTTATATGGTATCGGAAGAGCGCCATCTATTGACAAATCTTTAACTAACCCGCGATCGAATAAGTTAGCGTTGGTATCTCACACTTGGCCCTCTGGAGTACAAAACCCTCGTTGCACGAATATGACCTTTTACTTCATTGTCACAGTTAAACCCAGTGATCTAGATATGGTCTTATTTTAGTATTAAGTTAAACCCATAGCCAAAATGTTATTAAACGCTGTTGTAACGGTTTTTTTTAAATAAAGAAATAAATTACTCTGGTTTTTATTCTATAGTAGTTCGTGACCCCAATTGACCTTAACTCAGCTGATATTATGGTTGTCACCGCGTAATTTTTTATCTATACTATGTATATCCCACGAAAAAGTGGTTCGTTATCTCGAATGAGTGTAATACCCCATCAGCATAGTAGTTCTAACTAGCCTTGTATTCGTATCACCATATATGCATAAAAGCACTGCCTGTTAAAATATGTCTTTGATAATAACACTTTCTTTTTACAGACACATCGCGTAATGAAAGAATTGACTATAACGCACTCGACTTTGAGGAGGAGGTTGAACACGATGGTAAGTTTTTATATCGGCTTTTGGTACCCTCGTAGCTTTAGTCTCAGTTTACGAATATGGTTATCGCCATCATCTCACTTCCATGTATCTACTTATTTTTATTATAATGTAGGTACGCACCCAATGTACACTGTGGAGAGTACATTGCGGAAGATATGTTTGGTGCGGTGTATAAAAAATGAACAAGTTTTAAATGACACCGTACAGATTCTCCTGTTTTTCGCGGAGCATAGCAAGTTTAGCTTAATGTTTATTGTATACATTTATAAAGAAATGGTTGTCCGCTTTACACACATATTTGTCGACTTTATATATAACTAGCGCTCCCTCGCGACTTCGGCCGCGTATAAGTCAACCTTAAAATATAGACATATGCTGTCGCGAACTTTTCAAATGGAATAACTTTGTCATACATGATTTCATCGAAACTTAAACCGAGCGCACGCAGCGACAGCTCTTAAAAGGAAAAATGAATCCGATTTTTAAAAGAAAGAAAGAAAAAAACTTTTATTTGGATATACACACACTAGAATTAAAATACAACTTATAGTCTACACAAGAATTATAGGCACGGTGTGATTCCAAAATGGTCTTCACTCAGCATGTTTGCAGTGCCTATTAAAGACACAGCGCTGATCTTCCGTGAAGCCAGACGTGATTATTTGCTTATTTTGTAACATTCTTAATTTGTGCTATGCTACTATTGGGCTTAGCGTGTATGATATATAGCCTATAGCCTTCCTCGATGAATGGGCTATCCAACACTGAAAGAGTTTTTCAAATCGCAATAGTTCCTGAGATAATCGCGTTCAAGTAAACGAACAAACTCTACAGCTTTATATATAAGATGTTAATCAACAGACGATCGAGATCTTGCTTACAAACGCAAGCCGGCTCGCAAAAGGCCTACGCAAAAGCACTGGACTGGCGGGGAACGCGCCGATATGTTGGCGAGAGCGCTGGGCGTCAATCCAAAGCAGCGGTAAGATCAAAGATAAATCGATCCCAAGCAGAAGTAGTTCCGCGTACTGATGCCAGATCGGTATACCAGTTGCCACCACCCCTGGTTTTCCCGCGGGTGTCGTACGAGGTGATAATATCGGTATAGTATATGCATCTAGAATCCTGAGTGTAGCGACAGTTTTAGGGGCGCCAAACGAAGGCGTCTTTCTTTAACCCTTAATGCATTATAACACAGCCTAGTATTGAAAGGTCAAGTTCATCAATCCATCCTATAAACTTAGCGGGTAAGTAATGTTGTACTGAAGTCCCTAGAGGCTTTTATGATTTGAATAAGGAACATCGCGCACGTCGTTTCTTTACAAAAATCTGTTCTTTCTAATATCGCTATCTCGCTCTAACTCACGAGAGCCTGTGAAGCATGACTATAAAAAATGTGTGAGTCGTCAAGGGGCGTCTGGCAGATGCAAACCATCGATATTGTTTTCTATAAGTTATATGAACAATTGACGACAGGAATCAGATATTGCATAATGAAAAGATAAAGCATTCAAAATTTGTTCCACAAATAAAAAAAAAAGTACAACCGAATGGATAACCTCTCCTATTTTTTAGTCCGTTAATAATTATTTATTTATTTATACTCTTTATTTGTACACCACTCACAAAAACGAGAAAAAAAAAGAACAAACACATGAAAAATGAAGCAGGATTCAAAAGGCGGCCTCAGCGCTAAGTAGCGATCTCTGCCAGGCAACCTTAGGATTAGGAAAACTAAAAAGAAAACTAATAGGTGTTTTATTTTGTAATAATGACTGTTTTATTACAAAATTAATATTAATAAAATATAAATTAAATTAATATTAATTTTTATTGTGACATGCGAAATACAAAAATTTAATCATACAGCGTGGCGAATCGTCGCCGCGGCCTGTGTCGCCACGCCAACAATCAGGTTTACCCTCCGCTTATAGATGTTTCACATCAAAAAAATCCAAAACTTAATTTTATTGCCCCGCGAGGTGTTAAAAGTAGTCCCTCGGGGCTTTTATGATTTGAATAAGGAACATCGCGCACGGCGTTCTGAATAAAATCTGTTCATTCTAATATTGCTATCTCGCTCTAACTCACCAGAGGCCCGTGAGCACGCAAAAATCCCTCCAAAACTTGATTTTATTGCCACGCGAGGTGTGAAAAGTAGAGTATTTAACTCAAGTTTAAAGCTCCCTTCGTTTTGGGCGTCCCTCACTACACACAGGATTCTAAATGCAACACTTTCGCTTCGCTTTGAAGTTACTCTAATATCCAGCGGCGTGCACTTCATACATGCACAAAAGCACTGCCTATACTAAAATTGTTATATATCACGTAAAGGAGGAAATTGTTTGCCGTTTTATGCAATATTCGTGCTGTATGCATACCCTGGTAAATAACTGGGGGCACGCCACTGCTAATATCCCTCGTTTGCTTGAGATCTATCCCGACGTCCGTAGATCTATAACGTAAGACCCCTTGTTGAACAAACTCTTAATGGCTACAGTTATAGTATTACATATATTATGGTACAGCAGTGGCGTGCATAGGGGGTATGCAAATGAAGAAAATCTCCAGTACGAGTTATGCAAAAATTAAGGATAGAAGGAGTACTCTATGCACTTCACTGTGGTACAGGCATGCTTGTAGAAAAACTGTCGTTGTAGCAATATAGTATGTCATATTTATTTCCATATGATAAACCATCTTTTCGTTCTTATTTTCTATACAGCATTCACTTTTAGTGATAAGGCCGCCTTTGCACCCTAGCACTATTACCTTGTATTTTTCCTATTGTGTTGTGTCGCAATAAAGTTTTTCTATACTATTCCATTCTTTCAATGTTTCACATATTTTGGATACATTCACTAGACTAAAAGTACTCCTTGAAAATATTTCTTCTTCACTAAAAATCTTAATTATATATTATCTGTGTGTCGCAGGGAATCGCTTACCAGAGACATAAGTATCAGAGATTCTAGAGACACCAGGGAAAACAGAGACAACAGAGAAACCAGAGAGTATCGCGAACCCAAACGCCGCGAAGGTCTAGCTTCCGCTGTGAGCTATGCAGTGCCTAAGCTATCCTCCGCTATCAACTCAGTGACCCCGGATGACCAGATGGTCGAATCGCCAAAGGATGACGACAACAAGGGCTATGATCCTTTCAGCCTTTTGCGCAGTCAGTTCACCAGGAATAAGGAAAAGAAGGATGTTGGGTAAGTTTTAATTTGAGTTAATTCTTCGGTAGATTCCAGATATTCTAGGTTTCAATAAGGTTAACTTTCCTTCGATAGGGTTATTTCCAACACAATGCGTGTTTCATCTATAACGTTTTATTTGCGACTTACTTGCATTCTTTTTTATTTTTTTCAATTCACGCGTCGCCATCTAGCCTCAAAGTAAGCGTAGCTTGTGTTATTGGTACTAAGATGACTGATGAATATTTTTTATGAATAATATACATAAATACTTATAATAAACATATAAACACCCAGACACTGAATAACATTCAGGTTCATCACACAAACACTCAGAAAGCAGGATCGCTGCCTCCTGCGCCAATCGGCTGTCGTCGAGAATGCACAATTTAATACGGGTTATTGATACTCAATTAAATAGATACTTCTCAACTAATTACATAGATATACCAGAGATTGTAATAGACAGGTAGTTCTAGACACTAAGGATGTTTAGCAGTTAAGTATCGGAAATCCTGAAAGCGCAAAATGGAATCTGTTTTTTTCGAACTTACGGTTAACCTTAACTTCAAGTTAATTATATATCGATAAATCTCGATATATGTGAACATATAGGAACATTTAGTAATTTTTATTGCTTTTATGATAATTCAATGTCTGTTTTTGTATAGGAAAGAAATTCCTCTGGAAAGACGTGAAAAAGAGAGACCGAAAGAGGACGACAGACGTGATAGATATAGGAGTGAAAGAGGTCGCCAACATTCCTCATTCCAACACGATGATCGAAGTAATATTGATGATAGACCAGAATATACGAGATATGATTCGGAGAGAGATGTTCGCGATCGCAAACAATATGAAAATGAAGGTGATAAAGATAAAGATCGTTTCAAAAGTTCAGGAACCAAGGAACGGAAAGATAAGTCTTACAATAGAAGTGAGAAAAGAACGTCGCAAGAAGTTGAAAAAGGAGATGACTCCAAAGATATATCTGATAAACGTGAGAAAGATGTGTCGAAAGATAAAGACAAAAAACTTAAAAATAAAAGTGAAAATCGTGAGAGATCAACTGAGAGAAAAGCAAAACGCGATAAATCTAAAGATAACGAAGAAAGAAGAGAAAAATCTGAAGATGGAAATAAGAAGAGAGAAAAATCATCAGAAAAACGTGATAGGTCAAGAGAAAGAGACGATACATCAAGAGAGAGAAACGAGAAAAGAGAACGCTCTCATGAAAGAGACAAGCGTGACAAATCTCAGGAAAGAGGTAGCCAAAGAGATGTAGATGAGAAATCTAAAGATAAGAGTGAGAAATCAAGAGAAAAGGACGGTAGGCTACAATCTAGAATCAAAGAGAGCAGGTGGGATAATACGCGGGATAAATCTGGGGACAGGGAAGAAAAATCCAAGGAAAGGTATGTAATATCACCTTAAGATCTTATTTCACCAAGCACTTTAGCGACCCGTTAGATTTGTCAAGTATTTAACTTTCCTGACGGGGCGCTAATTGCTACTGTAAAGATCCGTTAAATATACAGGATTAAATAAAAACACCAGAAAGCTCTCAGCCTGTAGTTGTTTACATTAAGACTGACATATTTTGTTCGACGACTATGAATATTCAATATTTTACATAATTTAATATTTTTTTTTATTTTACTCTGTAATTTAACATCGGTAAAATCGCGTGAACCACGACTCTATCGTGTTGTCTCTAACTCGACTACGCGGCTCTGTCGAGTCACATGTATATGGTTTAACAGTCAGTCTCTTTACATAAGTTACGTGTTTTTTCATCTTTCTTTAAAGGATTAGAACAAACGTTGTTAGTTTTAATTATAGCAACTACAAGGCTTAAGAGGTTTCTGTTTTTTTTTATTAAACCCTGTATAACAGATGATTGTGGTGAGTTCCTTCTTAAAGATTGGTATATTTTATGGTATAGTTTAGCTAAAGACCACTAAATATTGGCTATTCGCATACAAAAGATTTATCTGTTATTTATTTTCTTTGCTCAACTTAATATAAATATTAAAACATAAAATAACACAATATAATCTTCATTCGTTATTTAATAATCATCGTTGTAGCTCGCTAAGCCCCATTGGTACAGTTTTAAGGGTAAAATGGTTCTATAAATCACAGGATTGGAATTACTATTAGCATTAAACATGTTTGTTTCATTCATTCAATATAGCAACGAAAACCGGGACAGGTCCCGAGAAAAGGAAGTACGTTCCAGGGAAAGGAAGAGCAAGTGGGACAAATATGAGGATAAGAGAGAGGGATCGAGCGAGAAGGCGGATAAAGGAGATGGCAAGGCTAATTCCTCTAAGGAGAGGTGATTTTAGATTTTTAAACCTAGTACCTTCTAAAATTTGATTGTCACGAATGCTATCTATTTCTTTTAACTTTTTTTTTATTTACAAAGAAAGAAAGCAATAATGAAGTCTGTGAGCAGTGAAAGCGGCGATAGCCCAGTGGTTAGGACTCCAGCTTCAATTCCAGGAGGCAGAGTTCGAATTACAGCACGCACCTCAAACTTTTCTAAGTTATGTGCGTTTTGAGTAATTAAAATATCACTTGCTTCAACGTTAAAGGAAAACATCTTGCATGCCTGAGTGCTCTACATAATGTTCTCAAAGTTGTGTGGTGTCCACCAATCCGCACTGGGTGAGCGTGGTGGGCTCCAAAACTGAGAGTTCTCCGTAATGTTCTCAGAGGAGTGTGAAGTCCACCAATGTCAATTATTGTGCGTGGTGGAGTACGGCCTAAACCCTTCTCATTGTGGGAAGGGACGATATGATGATGAAGTCTAGTTTGGAGCGTGCTTGCCTAGGTAATATATATTGGATAGAAGATGGCGTTACTTTGCGGAAATCCACGATAAATTATGAAAATTAAGTTTAATTTGCTATACTCCGCGAAAAGTAGATCTTCGGCAATGTACCCTCTACGTACGTTTTGCTCCGAAACCGGAGCATCCTCCGGAGATGTTGGCTTTACAATGCAACAGTTGTTCATTGTAAAGTCAACATCTCCTAAGGATGCTCCGGTTTTGCTGAAGATCTGTTTGGCATACAAACATTTTCTTGTTGTGGGAATCAAACCCACGGCCCTGGACTCGGAAAGTATGGTCACCGCCAGTCTGCTGTCAACTGTATATATATATTTAGTATAGCGATAGAGGTGAGAGTAACTAACCTTTTCCACAGGTCAAGTTCGAGTAATCGCGACCGGAAGAGTCAAGAAAATCCAGAAAAAGGTGACAAAACGAAGGTACTCACAAAGATAATTTAACAATTTATCAACGCACAATACAATTTATCAACGCACAACACAATTTATCAACGCACAATACAATTTATCAACGAATAATTTAAATTTATCAAAAAAGTCAACGGCAATGAAAAATATGCCCGTTTTCACAAAACCTAGGAAAAACCCTAATCGGATGCCCACTGATTAAGGACTATTTCCTAGACAAATAAAAACGTTTCACGAACTCTTATGTGTTGTTTTTTATAATTTAGGAGGAAGAAAGAGACGAAGCTCGAAAAGAGTTGATGGAGATAGTAAGACTCATCAAGTCCAGACAGAAGCAGAGGGAAAACAAAGCTACAGGTAAATATTTTAAAGTACCGAACCCTCTATATGGTTGGAGGCTTCTGTCGTGGCTAGTTACCACCCTAACGATAAAGACGTGCCGCTAAGCGATTCTGCGTTCCGGTACGATGTCGTGTAGAAACATATTCGGTGTATGGTTTAAATATAACTACAATCAGGTTAGCCTGTTACCATTTTAGACTGCATTATCATTTACCACCAGGTGAGATTACAGTTAAAGGCAGTCTAACTTGTAGTGTAATGAAATAAAAATAAGAACTTTATTCCGTACGGTGATAGTGACCACTTAATAGTATCGTGGGTTCGATTCCCACAACTTTAAAATGTTTGTGTGATGAACATGAATGTTTTTCAGTGTCTGGGTGTTTATATGTATTTTATAAGTACAGTCAAAATCTGTTATAACGACATCGAAGGGACTACTCATATTTAGTCGTGAAATCCGATAGTTGTAACAACCAGAGAAGAAGATAATACATTTATGTAATACGCGATTTTTCTTCGATATTGATTTGTTTTCTTTTTTGCGACATGTTACAATTTTCACAGTTAATTCAACATGTTTTGGTGCGTCTTGTGTAAAGATAAGTAACAAACTGACTTAAGAGATATGACGAAGCGGGCCTTGAGGCTACGGCATGCATGTGCTTTGTTTCTAAGAATTAGTTTACTTTTACGATAATAGCCATTGACCATTATACTGTGCCAGATGTGAACAGTATCCAACTGTTACCTATTCAAATTGTTTACAATACAGCTGAACCGGTCGTTCTACAGATATAATTTTCAGAAAACATTAACCAAATGTGGTCGCTTAATGCGGTATGTCGTAGTAAACAATGTCGTAAAAACCAATGTTTTCCGATAAGGCGGTCACATACAGCATTCAGCCAGGACCTTTAATTTTGGTCAATTAAACTGGTATGTTGTTCTAAACGATGTCGCCATAAACGGTTTTGACTGTATTTATGTATTTATTTATTTATTTATTAGGTCTACCAGCGATTTCACATAAATAAAAATAATATTCCTTATCATATATACATTACACAGAGTACTCAAAACCATTTAAAGGTAAACAATGCATGCTAATTTCGCTTATGACCTAACAATTTTCAAAAAGAATCAATAGAAATGAATAAAAAAACAACAAAAGCCGAAACAGTTACAAACGGAAAAAACTAAATTATTATTATAATTTAGTTTTTTAAAGAAGTTATGATTAAAATTAAAATTAGAACTTTGTTTAACTAATCCACATACTAAAGAGACATTATAAAAAATAAACAATGATTAAGAAATAGAAGTTACTAAAATATAAATATAAAGTAACAGAAAGTATACTATTAAACTGTAGTATGTAAACTACTATGACTGACTGATTAAGTTACTGATGATAACTTTACGAAAAGTGCTATGCGAGTTGTTAATGTCAATTGATTGACTGAATTTATTGTATAATTTACATAACCGAGGGATAGTCGAGTTTGCATATATTATTATTGCTTATATGTATATTATTCATTACCTAAAAAAAAAACATCATTCATCTTAGTACCCATAACACAAGCTACGCTTACTTTGGGGCTAGATGGCGATGTGTGTATTGTCGTAGTATATTTATTTATTTATTTGATTTATCATCATCATCATATCAACTCATTACCAGCCAACTACAAGGCACGGGTCTCCTCCTACAATGTGAAAGGTTAGGGCCGTAGTCCACCATGCTGGCCCAATGCGGATTAGTGGGTTTCACACGCCTTTGAGAACATTGTGGAGAACTCTCAAGCATGCAGGTTGCCCCGTTATGTTTGCCTTCACCGTTGAACCAAGTGATATTTTTATTACTAGAATAAAAAATGCGCACATAACTCCGACAACATAGAGGTGTTCCGTACTCGGTGCCTGTAAAAACCTTTAAAAAATTCCATCACGGCTTTTAATTTTTTTTTTTTTTTTTTTTGTATTTAATGTTTAATATATTATGTATTATGTATTATTTTATTTGTGTAATCTAGTTTAAATTTTAGTATGTAGTTATTAGTATGTATTTTTTTTTAATATGCACAACCTGCAGTATGTTATCCTTTTGTTTTCCTTATCCAAAGGTTGCCTGGAAGAGATCGCTACAAAGCGATAAGGCCGCCTTCTTCTGTCTGTGTTTTCTTTTATTCTTCTTCTGTATTTTTATTTGTGTGCAAATAAAGAGTATAAATAAATAAAATTAAATTAAAAATGTCATCATTATCACCTTCATCACTTCAACCAATTGACGTCATAAGTCTTTTGTAGCGAGTTCCGAAATCCACCGGGCCCGGGCCGCTTGTTTCCAGCGGCTCTCTGCGACTCGTTTGATGTCATCTGTCCACCTCGTTAAGGGCCGACCTAAGCTGCGATTACCGGTGCGGGGTCGCCATTCCAGCACCTTAAGACCCCAACGTCCATCGGTTCTCCGAGCTATGTGCTCTGCCCATTGCCTCTTCAGCTTCGCAAATCGCGTTTATATATTTCAATTTCAATTTCTTTATTTGCAGATTGAGTTACATAGTTGGTGGGTACAATAGTATAATAATGCTACAATCGCCATCGATTGGCATGCAAATTAGATTTCTTAAAAACTATGTCTTTACAATTCCCATTAAAATAAAGTATTTAATCAAATAATAATAACAATATATAACCAATCTGTTATTAAAAATATTTCCTATGTCCAGTTCTATAAAATGTCACATAAATATTCTTTAATAGCTTAATATCGTTAGATAATTTAAGTAAGAAGTCTTTAATTTTACGTTTGAATGATATAGGTTCAGGTTTCTGTCCGCCAATGATTTATGATTTGATCATGTAGAGATGCTCCTAGCATGGCTCTCTCCTTCGTCCGCTGAGTGACTCTAAGCCTTCTTATGAGGCCCATAGTACCACGTTTCAGCAGTGGCGGGCATACAGGGTGTGCACAGGCGTATTGCGAAACTCCCTAAAAAAGACCTATGTCCAGCAGTGGACGTCAATTGGTTGAAATGATGATGACGATGACCTGTATATATATATAACCTTTTTCGCGTTGACCTGTAGGGGGCGTGAGTAAGAAACCCCGCTCTAAAAGCAGGTCGGCCGATCGCGAGGAAGAAAAGTCTCGAAGACGTCGATCCTCGGAACGCGGTAGACGCAGCCGTAGTAGGTGCGTATGACTTTATATATTAAGCGTCCACGTTGGTCTAGTGGTGATCAAATTCTACTGCAGATCACTTTGTTTTGGCTTCGATCACCGGGTCGGGCCATAGGACGGTAGGGGTTTTCTATCATGAAATTTTTAATACAAACCCGGTACAAAAATTACTGGGATTTACTGAATCGTAGATTTTTTGTATACAGATAACCTTTTAAACTATTAAAAATCTTATAATTTTTATAAGTGTAGTTAGTACCTACACTTGGAGGGATTATACATTTTGCAGTCGTTGCCTTTGCCTTTTTTATCAGTATTAACTGATAAAAAAGGCATATACTAATTTCGGCATCGGCGCTAGTAGTGCCTCTCGCTTAATTGGCCAAAGCGCTCAGGCCGCGATTGCCAGAGAATCGCAGGTTCATATCCTGTCGGTTCCGTAAATCATATGCGTTTTAAAAATTTATAAATTTTATAATTCCACCAAGCGGAAAAACTTTAATAAAAAAATACAAAATTGTTAATAATCTATGTAGTCTCACAATCACAGCGAAAAAATATATGTTATTTTTGAACATATTTCTGATCATCATCACCATATCAACCCATTCCCGGCCCACTACAGGGCAAGTGTCTCCTAAAACAATGAGAAGGGATTAAGGCCGTAGTCCACCACGCTGGCCCAGTGCAGGTTGGTGGACTCCACACTCCTTTAGGAACATTATCGAGAACTCAGGCATGCAGGTTTCCTCACGATGTTTTTCTTCACCGTTATAGCAAGTGATATTTGAATTAATTAAAACGCAAATATCTTAAAATTGTTAGTGGCGTGCTGGGATTCGAACTCCCCAACTGGGCAATCACAGCCTCTGATTAAATAAAATCGATTCATTATGAATGTATCTTGTACTTTCACAGAGGAAACCGGCCCCGCCGCTCACGAAGTCCTCGCTCTCGCCGCACCAGACGATCTTCGTCCTCCAACTAACCATGATGCGGAAAAAAAGTTCTTACTTAAAATAGCGCATCCATCACATATACAATGTGTAACAGAATTAAGAAATAATGTTGAAGGATGCATAAGTATATTTCATAAAGAATCAAAATATGAAAATATTAAATCAATGGAAGCATATTTATTTTTCCATACAAACGAATTCAAAACATTCTAAGTGTTTACTTATGACAACCCTATTGGAGATGAAAGACCGACACGCGCATAATACATACGTTACGAGATGCATACCTAATAAAGTGCCAGGGGTCAAATGATTTAAATTTTGCATGTGATGTTAAAGCTGTTTATGATTGTTTTTCAGTAAAAACAATGGTAGTGGTTTATTCAAAAACTATTAGGTTTTTGGCTTCACAGATAAGTCTTAGAGAAAGTACACAATGTTCTTCTAAAGCCTGCGAAGTATTATGTCGGTTTTCATTTATCATTCCTTATGAATTATACTTATGCATCCATGGAATATTATTTCGTAATTTTTCTACACGTATATTTACTTTACAAAATAGAAGAAAAGTTGTACTTTATTAGATTAAAAGAGTACAAGAGTTGTAGGTTCTCGATAAAAGACAACAGAGTTAAACACTGTGTTTTTTTTATCGTCCAACATTGACAGCCCCTTTTTAAGTTAAATTAAGTAAATCAATTTATTTTGTAACAACTGCAATGGATTTATTTGACACCGTCGACGCACCGCGCTGCTGACACCCGACATAGGATGCTTCTTAAACACCAAACTATTATAATTTTTAAATATTTTTTTTGTTTATTATTAGACGAATGAAGATAATTATTGACCTTGGGTATTTGGTCATTATTGTACGATTTTAATAAAATCACCGTGTAAACTCTGTCAATTAAGTTAAGTTAAAAGAGGCAAACAATCTTGACATATCTTTTAATCAAAACACTAATATACAAAATTATAAAATGAAATATACTATACTATACTATAATAAGTTGTAAGGTTTTTTGGAGTAATATTCACATTGATATTAAGATAAATGAATATTTTAATATTAATAAAAAGATATCTTAAGATTGTTGTTTAATACTTATAAAATTTGAAGTATAGGTACTTTATTTAAACAGAAATAAACATACATATAAGTACTTTGTTGCACCCGTACAGAGTCGTAGGTTCCGTACTGACGCGTACGGACTAGGTACTTTATTAATTTAGAAGAGTGAAGGTAGTTAAATAAAAAAGTTAAGATACTAAAATTATAATAGTACCAATTTTACATAGTCCCTTATATAATTTAGGGGTCTATTAAAGTTATAGTGAATGGAATTTAGTTCATCAAAACAATAAGCAAATATTAGGTACAAAATTCAAATCATGTTTTTACTATTAAAAAAAAAATATGCAGAAAGCAAATGAAACGCGCAATTTTAATTTAGAATTTCGGTGGACTCATTGGAATCACACCAGTCATCCTTTTTTTTTTTGCTAATTTGTTTTAACTTTTAAGTTGACGCTATATGTGACGCCTCTTCTAAACAGTGCACGTGGTTAATTTGACAAATAAACAATCAACCGACCGCTCAACCAACTAACCGACCGACTGACCGACCTACCGCCCAACCAACCAACCATAAACTCAGCCAACTCAGTTATGTCTATATATAATGTACTAAAAATATATCGTGATGCGAAATTTCCGGCTTTTACAATCATATGTTTGGAAGAGGCATATTGAAATTATGATTTGTCTGTAGCTTATTCATACATTACAGCGCGTAAAAAATACAATGCATTTCTCTGTTTAAAAAAAACATAATTTGACGTCGTATACACATGTTTCACTCTGCACACGCATGTCATCATACCTACAGAGGCGAAACCCGATATCGGTGATTATTTAGTCGATTTTCGATTATTCACAATAATGCGCGTGTTGCTTTGCTTTAATTGTGTAATATTCCCTTTAGAGTAATTTCTTATAGGTTTAAAACAAATAATTATAACTTCGATTGACCGACCAATGCGGTTTGTTAAATGGTGCAAGCAGCGCCTTGTCAATTTCTTTCTTATCCTTGCGTTTCTTTGTTATTATTGTTTTGTGTTTACGTTTAATTTTGACTAACACTATCGTAGGATAATATTAAACCATGCGGCCGCTGTTAGAGTCGCTATCTTAATAGCAGTGCTATCAAAGACAAGTTTCTGTGCTGTAAATAATAACAATAACACGCAGTTTATATTATCATGTGACAATATGCCGATGATTTCACATTTAAGTGAACCTTGCGGTTGCGTGCTGTAATGTGCGATCAGCATTAAGTTAAAATAATATTTGTTAAGACGGATGTAAAATTTATATTATAATTTAACAAATCTACTTTATTAAGTAGTATTACCTCTTTAATAATTTACATCGACAATAGTCTTAGCGCAAATTGGTGTTATCTTATTAAAAGCAAACAACATTGAAATAATTTACTTATAATTGTTTCTTTACTTTGAGATTTAAAATGCCAAAAATATGATAATCATGCTTTTACGCTAATAGCATCGGATCACACAATAGGAGGTACGCTTCAACCAATGCTAGAAGTAGATTAGGCGCGAAAATGAAAATTCTCTTAAAAAATTTACCTTTACGGAAACATTGATGTAACTTATGAAAGTGGTAAATTTTTTTTGTTTATAGTACTGTACCTAACTTCTTAGCAATAAGGTATGATAATTTAAGATAATCTATGCGTCCACCTGATCCGCAGTTGGGTGAAAGTTAACGACCAATCACAAGTCGAGTCTTTTGAGTAAGCCCCGTGGTTGGTCGGAGGTAGGGCGCACGTGATTGGTCGCGAGAAGGACGCAAATCACGCCAACGCGGACGCAGGCTTGTCGCGTTAGTTCAACGTTGCCTTTTTAGTAGAATATTGACGATATAGCGTGTCATCAACACACGTATCATGTCGACACCCTACTTGACAGAATATTAACAATGGCAGGTCAGATGCTGAATGTTAACCGGTTAGTATTGGACGGTGTCCAGTTTGTCGGAATAACACGCACTTTATATCCTATCTAAAATGTATATACTTCGATACTTTCGTAAGAAGAACTGGTACTTTTCAGGATGGTCTCTATCACAAAAACTCTACTATCTTTTTCTTGCGATCCGGTACCCTCACATATCAAGAGTGCCTTAATAAGACGTTGGCTATACACTCATTAAGTATATGGTAATAGGTTGTATTTATTTCTAAGGAAGCCAACGTGCATACAACCTGTTTTAATATATGGACACATTTAACAATCGCTATAATGTTGCAAACTCCACCTAAAGGCTAACTCAGCATACAAATAAAATACACTCTTTGTTTACAACCAAAGGAGAATGCCGACACACGGTTTCGTTTCGTGCCTCATTCAAATTGGTATTAAAAATTAAGTTTTTATTTTTAAAGAAAAACCTCTAAAATCCCAAGCCTTAACTTCGACGTTAAAAAATTATTTTTATGCGATAAATTAGTGGTTCTTTCATGTCCGTCATCTTTATTAAATGTACTCAAAAAAAAATCAAAAGAGGTACGTCACTTTTGTACGCAAAAACAAAACAAAACAAAACGAAAAATACATATTGTGAACAGTACCATCAATCAAGGTACAATAATCGCATTTGTCAAAAATAACTTTAATTCACGAACTTCATTTGCTTGTAACTCTGAAATCCGGCGAACTAGAGTTTAAATATTTTTGGTAATGTATTGTAATTATTAAACCCTTCAAAATGAGATAAATTCCATGAAAGCACCGAAACCTTACAGCACCTTATACGTACTATGTGAAACCAAATCCAAATTTTGTGATATTTAGCCGCTAAATAAGAAAAAAAAAAACTTAAATACAGGTTACATAACAAAGAAAAAGAAAAAGAAAATAACTAAAATATTCATTTTAGTTATTTTCTTTTTCTTTTTCTACTAACCATCATGCCGTACTTTGAAAAGCTATTTGACTTCTTTTTTTAAACACGTTGTTTAATAGCATCACATCGCAATAGGTGTTGAAATTGTGTTTTTGTGTAGAAACATATCTATTCGATTGGATTTACCCGCTTGGTGTTGGGTGGGGTGTTGTCTATAAATAA
Organism: Pararge aegeria; assembly: GCF_905163445.1. Classification (NCBI taxonomy): domain Eukaryota; kingdom Metazoa; phylum Arthropoda; class Insecta; order Lepidoptera; family Nymphalidae; genus Pararge; species Pararge aegeria. The sequence continues at coordinate 16,931,797 of NC_053189.1, forward strand.
ATAGTTAAATACTTAATTCTTCATTCTATATGTTTCCTTTATTAGATAATTAAAAGTCATTCGGTGTAATGCATTTGTGTGTGTTTGTTATTTTATTAAGTCAATAAATAAAAGTTAATTATTTTTTTGTTTTTATTGTAAGTTTACCTCCTTCCTTCTTACCACAGAATTAAGAACACACAGAACCCTCATTCAATATTGCATGCAGTGCATTTAGTCCAAAAGCAGTGACTACGCCTCGCGCACTTCTCAACACCAGCGTAATCTTGCTAGCTCACAAACTTTTTCCCATTTTATGGTAAACGTTTAGAACATTAGAGGTAAAATAATTGATGTCAACTGCTAAATGTAAACTAAACTAACCAGCTGTTCGAGAAACACTACTGAAGGTCGAAAGACCTTTTGTAAGTCCGCGTCACGTACCACTGTTGTAGATGGCTTAAGTTAAGTTGAATTCAATAATAAGACATTAGTTATAAAATAACAAATAAACTTTTATATAGTGCTTGTGAGTTTTTCTGTCTCAACTTGCCAGTCATACAGTACGCATATCTTGCAGATGCAGGACCAGTCTAAAACTCAGTTTTGCAAAAAGGCCTTTTTTAGTAAAAGGATTACATAAACGTCAATAAGAGCCGGCTTTAATTATTGCTCTAACCAGATTGCTTTTTAACTAGTTTTGAATGATAATGTGAGATGGTGATAACAAAAAGAACACCCGGCTAAGTCTGTTTTAGGCTTCTTAGGGCGCGTTTAGAACCGTCGCAACTTAAGTTTTAATTATAAGAATGTCTTCAGCGCCATCATCTCGCTACTATCTTATATCTTTAATAGAGCAATTTTTGTATATATATTTATACCTAATTCGAATCTCAGATTCATTTTAGAAAATGATATTTTATTTGTGTTTTCCGATAATAACCGATTTGGTGCAACGACGTTGCATGGGTCAGTTAGTGAATATAATGTAGGTATCTATGTATTTAAATAAAGAAATACTTGACTTTGAAAAAATCACCTTTTTCATTACCACGGCAGAGATACCATTGTAAACTTTAGATTAAGCGTAACTGCGCATGCAAAACCTCGTGATCAATTTGGGAGTAAGTATGTACCCTTCGCAAGGGGAGCGAAGGGGTGTTATTTATTAATTTCAGTCCGGTATGCGCTTAGCCGGAATGCCCGATCTATTATTTCGTGGCAGTGTTAATAATTTAGCGAGTGCGTCCTAACTCACAACAAGCGTCCATCGCTTCGCCATCTAAAATAGGTATAGACGATATCTATATCATTATTATATAGATAATATAATAATGATATAGTCGTTATAATGGTATTATTAACCCTGCCTGTAGAAGAATTTATATTTAGGTCTACTCAAAGCATTCTACAAATAGTTCTTTTTGAATTGTTGAACTCGAAACTACATTTACCGAGTTGAAACCGTAGTTGCACTTTTTTTTATTTCACTGCAGGTTAGCCCTTGACTGTAATCTCACCGGCACGGCTAGCAGGGGCACGAGTCAATTATATCCCCGGGGAAAGTGTATAAATTTATCTTCTCCCACAGCTCTCAGTGCACTGGCGCACAAGTGGAAATAATATCCAAATAATATATGTGTAATAATTAACGAGGGTAAACTTTTCCTATTCCATGTTCCAGTGATTTAGCAGGTGGGCACGTAAATTATATCCCTTTTCAGGGTATATAATCAGGGGATATAATTTTTATCTCCTTCCCGTGCTAGCCTTGGTGGTAAGTCTAAGATGGTATCGGTCTAACGTGTTAGGGAGTATGACAGTGTTTTAAATCTATACCCCTAATCGGTTTTAACGCGATATCGTATCGGAACGCTAAATCTCTTAGCGGCACGTCTTTGTCGTTAGAGTGTTAGCAGGCCACGGCCATAGCCGGCCATCAGACCAGACCAGACCAGAGAAAATTCAGTAATTATAAATTCCCAAACTGTCTCTGCCAGGAATCGAACCTCGATTCGACTTAAAACCACACTGTTAACGCTGCGCCAAGGAGATCATAAAATAAATAAATAAAAAAGCCATTCATTTCTCATCACAAATATATAAAAACGAAATAAGTCTTTTTTTATTTTATGTAACTAACAAAAGCACACGTGGTAGTTGGAGCGCTCTTTTCTAGAAGATGCCTATTTAGGTACCTGGTATTTTGATTTACGTTGGATGGATAAAATACGTTACATGTTACATTCAACAAACTTCTGCATTATTTGGTAATCTTCAACATGGTACCTCAAATATATTACAAAATGCATTATTTACCGACCGAAGTTTGATAAATACATAAATAAATATACACCGACAATAATCAAATCGCCATCTAGATCCAAAGTAAGCAAAGCTTGTACTATGGATACTAAGATGACTGATGAATATTTTTATGAATAAAATAGGTACATCAATACTTATATTATACGGATAAACACCCAGACACTGAAACACTTTAACCTATTCCTAATATATTTTATTTTATTAAAATAAATAAAATTAATAATGTGTGTTCGATTCCCACAACTGGCAAATGTTTGTGTGATGAACATGAATGTTTTCAGTGTCTGGGTGTTAATATGTATATTCTTAGTATTTAAATACAAAAAATGTGTGTATTGTCGTAGTATACTTATTTATTATTTAATTTTATTATTTGTCCAAGGTAAAATAACACGTTTCAGCACGGACGTTACACTTGTGTGTACATTGTTTATAAGCACATCATAATGTTAGTATTAATAATTTAGGCTATAGCAGCGCCATGTTAAACTGACCTATCCTTACGGAGTTGCGGGTGACCTCGCAACTGCACACTAATTGTAGAGCTGACTCACTAGAGCACGTTGCTTTAAGGCGGAAATATTATTACGAATATATACATTCAAGAACATACGGAATCTTCATTCAGCCAATATTGTAATTTGTATACAGTGCTTTGTGTCCAAAAACAGTGAAAACGCCCCGCGCACGTCTCGCTTTACACCCGCGGAATGTTGCTTCATAAACTTTTTCCCATTTTCAAGTTTTATGGTGGGCGCTTAGAACATTAGAGGTAAAATAATTACTGTCATCTGCTAAATGGTATAAAGTGACTAACCCTTTAATCTAGAAACCATTCTAAAGTGGAGTGGTTTTTGATGCTACAATGTTAGACGTATACACGGTTTCTGGATGTTCTTAAGACTGTGCTGTCGAGTTGTTCCTAGATCCTACCGAGGATCCGAAACTATTGAATCAAGCAATCAAATCATTTATTGCATAAAATGGGTTACATAAGTTCTTATTTTATGCATAATAAAGGTTAAGCCGAGTTTCGCCTTCAAGCATGCAATATTACAAATATTTAAAAAATAAAAATTAGAATAATGCCAAATAATGCTACTGAGCGATAAGGCCGCCTTTTGTATCCTACTATTTTCTTTAAATGTTTATTCAATTTTTTTTTTGTTTTTTTGAATGCCATATGGTGTAAAAATAAATAAATAATGTTGTCAAATAAAGTAATGTTAAAGTTATTTAAGTGTTTTATGTATAAAGTATGGTTACATTGTATTTTACAGTGCAGGCATTGGGCGCGAGCTTAAAGCGAGCGCGCTAAGAAAGCAGAGAGTGTAACGAGTTATGTAACATACGCGTTTCATACGATGATTTTCACCAAACTTGCGAGGAAAAAACAGGATAAACTTTTAAAACGATCTCAGAAAATAACTGACACTTTTTTGCTGTTTTTCAACTATATGAAAGATTCGTAGGCCACTCTAGATTTTGGGTGACAAAGCCCACAGGTTATTAACCCGCGATTCGTGCCCCGATTATTATTCTACTATTGCTCTACTTTCCGATATAAACTGGACATTTAGTAGACAAAGTATTCATTACGGCCAAGGTACAAAAGTAATAAAATGAATATGTTGGAATTTAAAATATATTTCATCAAATTAACCCATTACCGGCCCACTGCTGGGCACAAGTCCTCCCACAATGAGAATAGAATAAGGCCGTGGTCCACCAAGCTGACCCAGTGCGGATTTGTGGAAATATATTTAAACTTGTTAAAAAATAAATCTGTTTTACCCGGTAAAATTAAAAATGGTCTAACTTCATATCTATAACATGCAGTGCGGTGCAAACTTAACTTAGTCGGGTCATAATAAATAAAGCAAAAATAATGCTAAAAATTTAAATTTCATTACCGACTACATCATTAGTTTTTGAGATTAGTCCATTCAAACAAGAAAAATAAATCTTCAGCTTTTTTCTTTGTGTGTATAGATTAAACTTTAAGTTTACTGTGTAGACAATGCAAATCTCTAACTGTAAAACTCACAATATAAGCTAAGTTGATCCGTAGAACGTGTTTCAGTACTGTACAAATGACCTTTAACCAGTTTATAACGTTAGTTTTCAGAACGCCGAAATCTTAAACTGACCTACCTTTATGGCGGTGAGGTTGACCTCGCTATGCAACACATGTTGTATACTTCGCAGAGCACGTTGTTTCAGTGAGGTCGTCTAGACTATTTTCCATCAAGTGTAAGACTAATTTACGCACTGTGTCACACTGCACAGATCGCCGCAATTTTAAACTGGCGACCTTGGACCTTTATGGCGCTAAGTTCTATCTCGCCATTGAAACAAATATTGTACGCTTCGCCTGTCGTTTCAGTGATGTCGGCTAGACTATTTTATATCAAGTGTTACTAATGTACGCACTGTGTCGCACTGCACAGATCGTCGCAATTTTAAACTGACCTACCTTTATGGCGGTGAGGTTTATTTCGCCATTGAAACAAATATTGTACGCTTCGCGTGTCGTTTCAGTGATGTCGGCTAGACTATTTTATATCAAGTGCTACTAATGTACGCACTGTGTCGCACTGCACAGATCGTCGCAATTTTAAACTGACCTGTCTACCTTTATGGCGCTTAGGTTTATTTCACCACTGCAGCATATATTGTACGCATCGTAGAGCGCGTTGTGTCAGTGAGGCCGGCTAGACTATTTTGTATGAAGTGTTACTAATGTACGCACTGTGTGGCACTGACCAGATCGTCGCAATTTTAAACTGACCTACCTTTATGACGCTAAGTTTTATCTCGCCACTGCAATAAATATTGTACGCTTCGTACAGCACGTTGTTTCAGTGAGGTTGTCTAGACTATTTTATATCAAGTGTTACTAATTTGCGCACTGTGTCACGCTGCACAGAGCACCGCAACCTAACCTTCCTGCGCTTAAGTTGAACTGTTACACAAATGTAGAGTTTACTTTATAGTGATTTTAAATAGCCTCTCACTTTCTCCAAGAATAAGGCTATCGAATGCAATAAAGACTTCTCGATAACGACTGTTAGTTTCAAACATTAGCTTGTTCAAACAAAAAACTAACTCTTCAACTTTATTATTTTATACAACGTGTAAATGAAAACCGAAATAATACTTCAGAGGCTTTAGAGGTACATTATTTACTGTCTCTGAGAACTTTATCTGTGTAACCGAAACGCTAATATTTTTTGAGTAAACCATTGCTATAGTTTTTACTAAAATATATCAGATACAGCTCTAACATCAAATGCAAAAGTTTAATCTACGAGTATTAGTGTCTCCTGTCAATTAATTAGACCTTTCGTAATTCCGTTACACTTTGTATAGTAAGATAGATACTCATTAAATTAGTATTAGTTTACTGCGTAGGCAAGGCTTTCAAAGCGCTTATTGTTAAATTCGCAATGTTTGCTTAGTTGACCCGTAGAGTGAGTTTCAATACTGTACACTTGGCCTTGACCTAGTTTAATAGGTTAGTTTTATTTGGTAATTTAGGCTCTGTGTCAAACTGCACAGATCATCGCACTTACCTGCTTTTATGGCGCTGGGTGTCACCTCGCCACTGCAGTCTGTAACACAGAGCACGTCGTTCCAGTAAGGCTGTCTATACTAGATTGTATCAAGTGTTACTAATTTGGGCACTGTGTCACAGTGCACGGAGCACCACAATCTGCAACTGACCTAACCTTACCGGCGCTGAGATTGACCTCGCAACTGCAACACATGTAGAGTTTACTTCGTAGAGCACATTGTTTCAGTGAGATAGTCTAGACTAGTTTATATGAAATGTTACTATTTAAAACAATCTTTCAGGCTGTATAAATAATAGTAGGCTGATGTTAAAAAGCACTTTTCCAAAAATTCAAAATTCATTTATTTCAAGAAGGCCCAGGTTACAAGCACTTTTTAAACGACAAGTCAGTCTGTTTTTAGTGACTCTACCACCAGTTCGGAAGGCAGATTCCACCGAGAAGAGCCGGCAAGAAACACAGCCGATTGCTCTTTTTCAAAATCATGAATCCAAGAATTAGGATGTCAATTGAAATGAAAAGTTTTAATACTGACTGGATGTTATAGAGCGCGGTTTAAAAAAAAAAGCTTACCTTTAAGCTTTACTATTTGTTAGATAATAATAATAAATAATGATAAATATACTACGACAATACACACATCGCCACCTAGCCCCAAAGTAAGCGTAGCTTGTGTTATGGGTACTAAGATGACTGATGAATATTTTTATGAATTATATATACATAAATACTTAGAAAATACATATAAACATCCAGACACTGAAAAACACTTATGCTCATCACACAAACATTTTCCAGTTGTGGGAATCGAACCCACGGCCTTGGACTCAGAAAGCAGGTAGGTTAGATAGATTATACTAGTTTACTGTTCAGGCAATAATTCTCGTTGACTGCGCTAATTTGCTAAGATGATCGGAAGAGCGAGTTGTTTCGGTACAGTATACTTGACCTACTTTATAATATTAGTTTTAGTAATTTAGGCGATACGTCGCGCAGCACAGATCTCCGCAGTCTTAAACTGACCTACCTTTATGGCGCTGAGGTTGACCTCGTCACTGCAACACACGTAGAGTGGACTACGCAGAGCCAGTTGTTTCGGCGAGGTAGTCTAGTTTATACAAACTGTGTTATTAATACTATTAATTCGAGCGATGCGTTACGCTACACAGATCATAGCAATTTAGACGTACCTGCCCTTATGGCGCTGAGGTGGCCTCGCAACTGGAACGCGTGTTGTTTTCTTCGTAGAGCAAGTCTAGTTTATATGAGGTGTTACTAATTTAGGCGGTAAGTCACGCTGTACAGAGCTCAGCTTTGTTAATCTGTCATGAACTGAAGTTGATCTCGCAACTGTACACACCATGTGTTGCAATTAACGTCGTAGAGCATGTCGTTACAGTGAAGTCATCTAGATTATATAATGTGTTAGTAATTTCGGCACTGTGTTACTCGGCACAGATCATCGCTATCTTATATTAACTCACTGCACTAAAGTTGACCTCGTTCGTAACTTCAACAAGGCAGTCTAGACACGTTTATATCAAGTGTTACTGATTTAGGCAATGTGTTATGCTGCACAGAGCACCGCAACCTAACTTTTTTTTTATTTTTTTCTTGGGGAAATCCTCATGGATACCACTACACCACGGGGAGGTGCAGTGGTTATGGCGGACTCTTACCGACTAAAACCCCGCGGTGTTCCATCTCATCGCCTGGTGACTGGGTCATGGGAACGCTTTCGCACACAACCGCAACCCAGTCAGCGGTGCCTACTGAGGCAGGCACTTCCCTGTAACAACTTCGGATACCACTGAACACCACCGAAGGCAAACCAGGAACACGGGGTATGCCTTTCAACTCGAGGACCAAACTCCGACGGGCGACAGAATCCCCGTATCTATCACCCGGAGGTCCTTCTCAAGGGGGCAGACGTCGGTTGTGCACCATCTGTCTACGCCCGACTCTTCTGCGGCGGAGCGGATTAGAGTCTACATCGTCCTCTCTCAACCGCTCGGCCAACTCCTTCTGCACCATCACATCCTCACAGAAGGAGACCACTGCACCGCAACCTAACTGACCTAACCTTCCTGCACTAAAGTTGAACATTAACACAAATGTAGAGTTTCCTTCGTGAAGCACGGTATTTTAGTGAGGTATTCTCTCAAAACTTCTTACTAGCTTTTATGAGTGTTACTATTTTAGGAAATGGTAAACTGACCTATGCCTGCGTCACGTTGCAGTTAGCACAGATCCCCGCCATCTGCAACTGACCCACCCTCACGGCACTGAAGTTGATGTCGCAACTGTATCAACTCGTGTAGCTTACTATGTAGAGTACGTTGTTTCAGTGCGGTAGTTTAGACTACTTATTTCATATTAAGTCTATATTAAGCGTTGTTTGAAAGTTGCTGCGATCACCGCCATCTTAAACTTACCTATGACTGCGTCACGTTGCAGTTTGCACAGATCACCGCCATCTGCAACTGACCTACCCTAACGGCGCTGAAGCTGATCTCGCAACTGTAATTCGTTACTATAGAGTACGTTGTTTCAGTGAGGAAAAGAAAGTAGAGAAATGGATTTAAGACAGTCAATGAGTCAGTGGGCTAGTAAGTCAGTCCTCCTACTGGGCTAGAAACAAATGGTCTCGATATTTACGTGCTTTACCAACAGTTGCATTATATCACTTTCAGAGTTTACTTCTTAGAGCACGTTATATTTTAGAAGCATTAGCTACAACTGTCATTAGTCACAACCGGTGACTTATGGGTGATACCTTGGCGGTTAAGACTTCGGCTGCACTTTCGGGGAGCAGAGTTCGAATTCCATAAAAATATAACAAAATTTAAAAACAAAATGGACTGAAACAATGTTAATATTAGTAGCAAAAAAAAAACTCGTTGTGCAGTTTACTAGGCTACACAAAATTGCTAATTCATTCAAGGGCAATTGTATATTATTTTATGACAAATTACCAAATGAAATCTTTGAGATGTCTCTCAATAAGTTCAAAGTTTATATAAAACGTCAACTTAAAGAAAAATCCTATTATAATATTAAGGATTACTTGAAAGATAAAAAAGCTTGGGTGTGAATGGCTCTAGCTTCATAGCTTAATAGAAATAAACTGTGAGATGGTCATAACAAAAAAAAAATTACCCGGCTAAGTTTGTTGTGGGCTCTTCGTAGACCAGGGCGTGTTTGGAACCCTCGTAGATTAAGGTTTAAGTTGGCGTACGAAGTTATCACCATCCCCTTACAATTATGTAAACTATATGTATGAACGCTTCATAAGTGCCTGTGATAGGCCTACATGAATAAAGAAATTTTGAATTTGAATCCCAGCACGCACCTCTAACATTTCTAAGATATGTGCGAGCAATTGAAAGAAAACATCGTGAGGAAACCTGTAGGCCTGAGAGTTCTCCATTACTTTCTCAAAGGCGTGCGGACTATGGACTACACCATATCTCATTGCGGAAGTACCCTGTAGTAGGTTGGTAATGGGTTGATATTATGATACCTGTGACCTCCTACACATTTTTTTTACGTTTTATGTATCAAGGTAACGTTATTTTAATGCAAAACTTATTCAATATCGATTTTGACAATAGTTACCATACCACAAAGTGTAGATTTAGCGTTTCAGGATGCCGCATTTTACATAACTTCTTTGCTCCTTTGCTGCGTGAAAGATACAAACTGCTGCTAGTGTAATAAAATTAAATTAATGATGTTTTAAAGTTTGTGGAACTATGTACATAAACAATTTAAACTTAAACTTATTTTCATTAAAAAAGTAATAATTAAGTAAGTAAATAAAAAAAAATACTATTTTTGCTATGTTTTAAGATTGTGAAAAAGCTTGACGATTTTATCAGAGACAACAACTGATTCACCTCTACTACATGATATATCCAACTTGTGAGCAGTCGGCACATCTGTGGGTGCCTAAATACCCCTTTGACATAGTTCGGATGCAACGTGCGCTCGGAGGCGGAAGTATAATGCGATTATCGATTTGCTTATGACAGAAAATGCGTTGAATGGACAGGGAGTGTGCGGGAAGCGGGTGGGGCGCGGGGCTCCGGCCGCGGACACACGCCGGGCACAATAGTGATGGACGACGACGTTGCGGCACAACAATATCGATGAGGTCATTATTCACTGACGCGGCATACGATAATCTCTTTATTTCGTTAAATATTACTTGTCGTTTATTAATAAATTTATTGCAATGCAAGTTTACTTTGCTAAAATCCGTATCAAAATAAGTGACTACGTTAATATTGAAAAATATCTGAATTATCAACTTCAAGCATAATTTGATCCATAATCTGCAACAATTACCTTAAATTCCTATAATGCGCACAACCAGACAGAAAGATCTGCAAGCCTTGCTTTTTATAAGTCTATTATAAACAATGAACAATAGGTTTAATATGATTGTCCGCTTTAGTCCGCGAAAATCAGACCAATGCTTATGGTATAATTATAAGTAATTGTTTCGGCGAGAAAAAAAGAGTCACTTTACATTAATTCATGACTTACGATGATTTTTAATCCTGATTCGCTATAATCCAAAAAATCAGGGTAATTGATAATATTTTAAATAAAAGCAAGAGTTACTTTGTGGAAGTCCACGATATACAATGAACAGTAAGATTAATTGGCTGTAATCCGCAACAATCAGACAAATGTCATTAATACAATTTTAGATAGAAGCCAACGTTACTTTGCCAAAGTCCATGATACAGTAAGCTTAATTTTATATAGTCCGTGAACTAGATAAATTACATATTCATCTGGTTCACGTAATGTGTAATTCATTATATTTTACCTAGAAGCAAACGTTGCTCTGCAGAAGTTCATGATAGACAATCAATATGAAGCTTAATTTACTACAATATGTGGCAATCTGATAGATATGTATGGTGTAATATACAATGTTTTGTATTGACTCATACGATACTTTGCGCAGTATTACGATAGAAATTAACTACATACACGTTGCGCTCCGAAAATTGTTCATTCGGAGATGTTGACCCTATAATGCACCGTCTATCTGTAAAAATAATTTATAAATTATACCGTACAGATTTGTCTGGTTTTCGCGGACTACAGCAAATTAAACTTAATATTCATTATACATCATAGACTTTCACTTGACGCCTGCTTGTATCTTCTATATAAATACATTACTTTTAATAAATTAGAATTAATATTTGAAATGGGATTCGAATTTGCATCTCTCAAATTACGATCAATTTTATACACTTTTGGTTGACACTGTTATATAAATAAACGTAGGTTTATATTAAGTTATCTTAAGATAGATAAAAGTAAATTTCGATAATAACATGATAAAAAATATCTAATACTTTATAATAATTAAGTACACAAGTATTATAAAGTATTTTACGTTATAATACATATACATAATATTAAGAAGTATTTATGGCTTTTGTAAAGTATCATTGTACTATTTTTAAATTAGTGATGGCAAATTGTGGTTATATCGAATAAACATAGTCCTAAAGTCCCTGCTCTAAAGCTATCTGACTATATCCAGGTTCACTAAATCCGTTGCCACTTTGCCGCATTAACGAAATAAATGAAATAAATAACTTTCTTACTATTTAGACAGTGAGTATGCTTGAGATTCTTAAGTTTATACAAGTTTGATATTTGTGATCAAATAAAGTAAAACAATTGTAGAGTCCGTAAAACAATAAATGTTGTAAGTTAAGTTTGATTGGAACAGAAGCGTTAAGTTAAAGCCTCATAAATATTGAACAGCGCTTTTGCATGGGAGTTCTACAGAGTACCAGAGTACGGAGCACGGACTTGGTAAGTGAAACTTGTTGTATCGATGAGGCTTTGGCCGTGCCTAACTGCCTACGCGAAGCGGCGCTCGTGGCCGCGTCGTCAGTGCGCCGGAGGAAGCGGGCTGCGCCGCTCGTGTTCCCGCAGCCCGCCGCGTGTGATCGTGTGTGTGCAAATGATTCTGTTTTTATGGCGCTCATATATCAACTACTGCGAGTTTTGGTGCTGGGTGTGACCGCGGCGGCTGTCGACGGTCAGTTTCTGTGCTTTATTGTTGTTGCGTACCACGTGGTCAGCCCGGGAGCGGGCAGTGTTTACGGCCGCGGACGCATGCGCGCGGCTTGTTTGCCTCTCCAGGTCAAACACCGGCCTAACCTACGAAGCCTCTATACGTAATTATGACCCGCCGAGTGGGTAAGTTTCGACACAGATCGAGATGCAGCCATCGATTGCGGATATCGAATATCGATAAACAAACCAAAGCGCGCGCCGCTACACTACGCTTCAATTTACATCGTGTTACTATTTTCACTTCACTAATTTCTATTATTTTTATGTTTCCTAATGAATTCTTTAGGATTTAAAATTTTAAGAACAACAAAATCTTATTCATTCACAAATAGAAATAAGTTAGAGAATGATATAAAAATAAAACAAAGGTATAAAATCTAATACATAATCAATGAAGACAGGTCTATCAGTGTAAAATTAAAATTAAACGCAATCAAAACATGAATTGTATGTCCTTGTGGACGTACCTACCAAGCGGACGGATACGAGCGCTTGTTTAGACCCGTTCAGAATACTACACTGTCTAGCTATAATAAAACACTATGCTTAATGGATATAGAATACTTGTTTATTCTTTGATTGCCTTGATACTTTAGACATTAAAGTTGCGACGACGCGCGAAATGCGCTGTGACGTCGAATTTGACATCTCTCCATTTAAGGTCTGTCATTCTTACCTACGACGTAACCGGTATCGTGTATGATAGAACTACGATTTCAATGTCATGTTTAGAATAATTGACGCGTATACTTGTTTGTGTTATTTACTTACCTAATAACGAAGTTTAATACGTGCTCTGTTTGATGTGACTTTATATAGACTTTTTATATTTTTGTAATTAATTGCTTTACAATTCATTATAAGCTGATCTAATGGCACGTAAAGGCAGAGGACAAATATTAACGCGTCCACCTTCCTAAGCACAGCAACAGAGAATAGATGAAATTTACCCCCGTTTCTTTTCGTTATCATATCCTCCAGGCAGCCCTGCATAGAGTATAATATAGGTACAGCTTGTAAATTTTAAAGTCTTATCTATTTGATAATGCCTTCAGAATGCTGTTACTGCTTTCACACGTTCTTTTCATCAATGATGCTATTCGCTTTCTTCTGATGGCAAAAAGTCATCAGTATGAGCCCTCTCGAAGATTTAAGAATCCAAGTCAAGTCTGTCTTATTGTAGTAACTCTTTCTCTTCAGATTCTTCTACGAAGAACCCGGCTAGAAACTCAGGAGTTGCTCAACATTTTTTTACAATTTCGCAAACATTGTTCTATATTGTGGAGTAGGTGAAGGTATTGGTTTCCAATAAGAATACTTAATGGTGAAGCGTAGTTTCAAGGTTACTATAGTTTTTAAATGAATAAATGCACCTTAACCTAGTTAATAGTAATATGTAGGCTGATCTAAGGTCACCTTTTCGGCAACATCAAAGAAAAGTAGGTAGTAACTTAGAAAGATGCTAGAAGAAATTGTTATAATGCCAATAACTGGAGAATATGCAAGAGATTTAGATAGGACCTACCTATCTTCCGGATGTCCTCGTTGGAGTCCATGTTACAACAACAACCGTAGCCTTTTCTGTTACTTTGACGTAACGATGTCTTTATACTCCGAAACAGATCTACGACAATGTACCGTACGTTTTGCTCCTGAACCGAAGCATCCTCAACAGATGTTGACTTTACAATGAATTGTTATATATTGAAGAAATTTAACAATAATTATTGTATAAAGATTAAGGAAATCAAATAACACCAAACGTATTCCCCTGCTTTTCGCGGAATATAGAAAATTAAGCTTAATTTTCGTAACGATCTGTCAAGTATACAACTACACCTTAGATTGCACTAAACTATGACAGTAAGAGAAATGCGAAAGTGAGAAGTCCATTAAATGCGATAGTTCTGTTGGAAAATGCATTTATCGCATTTAGGCTTTCTTCTGACTTCTTGCCGACGCGTCCGCTATTGTCTGAAAAACAGTGTCGGCAAGAGGAACGTTAATTCAGCAAATAACCAGCAACGAAACTTAACTGTTTTTGTAGTTAGGACGTAAATATAGTATATATGTTCATGTAAGTTTATTTTATTTCCACCGTAGCACAAAGTCATATTGCTGTCAGTGTCAAAGTTTTCGCTGCTATATTGCATATGCAATAAAGTTTTTCTGTTCTATTCTATAGCAAGTTCTGTGCTGGAGGTTTGCGTACCTTAATTGGGTGAATAAACGACAATTTATTACCTACGCAGTGTTTTATTATAAATGCTCGCAATAATCCTTAAAATGAACATGCGTTTAGATTTAATCTCGTAAATAATTGCTTACTATTCCCCCGAGTGTATGTATGCGAGGAGATCGTGAGCAACCAAAGTGGGTTTTCAGCCCTATCCATCTTTTATGCATCCTCGGGTAAATCTCTCTAATCGGATAAGCTCTATGTGATATAAGCTATTGTGGCAAGGTGCATGATGTCCTAGTAGACATGTAGAGTCCAATGAGTTTGGAAGTTTGGAGAAATTTTGACCGCTTACTATGAGACCTATAATAAGGCTTTAAGGCTACTCAGCCTGCCTCTATTTGAGGAGATCGGAAACTAGAGTTACATAGCTTTTCCTTTGCGGGCACCTTGGGTTTCCCCCTATGAGCTGCGCTCTCTGATGCGAAAAAGATCTGCCTTGCAATCTTACACCGACATGGTAAACTCTATCCTGAGTGACCTCAAGAAATTCAACAATACTTAGTAGATTAAAAATTTTTAGTAATAATTATTATAAGTGTGTAAATTTTATAGTTTTAGTTTATCTATGTGTATAGGAAGAACAGCCTGGCCGATGTATCAAATCGCAGAAGCAGGGCTGTACTTTTCTTTTTCAAAAATTGTATCTTACGAAACTGTTAATTATAAGCATATAAAATAAGATAATGTAAGAAAACTAAATTAATAAAAAAAAAACATAGCTTAACAAGTTGTCGTTGTAGTGGCAAATAGCAAATAGCTCGGAGCATCACCAGAGTGGGTGTTTCAGCTCAATTAATTTTTCAGACAAATGTAGCTATCTAACGTACCAAGCTTGGATGCTTCTTTGATGCACGATGTCCTAGTATGTTGAGAAACAACCGAGGTAGCTGTATTATTCAGAAATTAAGCTCGATTACTACAGGTGTGCTCGGAATATCTGTCGACGATTCGAGGAGGTCCAAAACAGAGTTGTCGATATAGCTCAAAGAGTCGGAAGCTGAAGTGGCAAATAGCACTTAGCTCAGACAATGCACAGGAATAGCAACTGCATCGGTAGCTGTAACGTTGGTCAATCCATAATGAGGTGGACTGACAACATAATGAGAGTCGCTAGAAATAAGTGGCCGCAAGACCGTGGTCTTTGGAGATCTCTGAAAAGACCTACATTTACCAGCGGTCGTTATATCATCAATCATTTGATATGATGATGATGATGATGAGATGGACATACAACAAATAATCTTATAGATTTCTATCTGGATACAACCACCGGATCTTCCTTTCCGAGCCCTGATTCTCTATATCTTATAATTACTTACCACTTTTGAGATATATATTAGACGCCCTTGTTTGAATTAACGTCATCATCAATTTCATATTAACCCATTACTGGGCATGGGTCTCCTCCCACAATGAGAAGGGGATTAAGGTAGTTCTCCACCTTTGAGAACGTTATGTTGAACTCTCAGGCATGCAGGTTTCCTCGCGATGTTTTCCTTCACCGTTGAAGCATGTGATATTTTAATTACTCAAAACGCAACATAACTTAGAAAAGTTGTAGGTGCGTGCTGGGATTCTAACTCGAAATCCCCGAAAGTTAAATCGAGCTACTATCCATTCGGCTATCACCGTTTCAAAATTAACGTCACAAGGTCCTAAATAGCCTACAAAAGGCAACTGCTGGACTTCATTTTCAGGAAAAACATGCGGGTTTGCCATAATTGTTGAAATTATAGCAAACCCACATGTTTTTTGCTGAAAGTCGGGGTCTCGATCGCAGTATATGATAGTAGTATAAAGAAATAGAGACCTATCCACAAATTAAATTAGGATAGTAGTTTACGTAATCAAAGGACAAATTAGATAGTATATTTGTTCAGATTACGCCGCTCACTTATAATCTGATATTTGGTATCGGTAATGGCTGCGTAATAAATTTAAGAAAATATTCTTATTTTGGGAGTTATCCGGAGTCACCTTGTAGTTTATTGCCTATAAATTGTTTCGCCTATTTGTTCTCTGATCTTTTTTCCAAATTACCTCTGGAAGAGAGCAAGTTTTCAAGTAAATTATGTTGTCACTAGAAATGGTGTTTGTTCGTTCGAAACAAAAAGGAGTTTCTAATTTTGGAGTAGGAACTCCTTCGCTGAGAGGTTGCTATAATTACATTCTCTTTGTTTTTAAGTTTGACTTTGTCTGTGTTTGTCTATGTGTTTTTGGATCCATCCAAGATATAAAGGACAGTGCAGTTCCGAACGATCTTCGGACGCAAAAAATCTTAAAATGTTTCCGTCTGTTATTTTCCGCCAATGCTCAAGTAATATATAGAAACAAAAGGTTTGACAGCCGGTTGGCGCAGTGGGCAGCGACCCTGCTTTCTGCGTCCAAGGCCGTGGGTTCGATTCCCACATCTGGATAAATGTTTGCGTGATGAACATGAATGCTTTTCAGTGTCTGGGTATTTATTATAATTATTTATGTGTATTATATTCATGCTTTAACCGGTTGAAGCGAGCTCATGAAAATCATTAAATTTTTTTTCCGCGTAAATAATTACGATCTCTACGAGTTACGACGTTACGTCAAATGACCAGACTTATAAATAAATCATAATTCAAAACAGTGAATCCCACGCTATCAACGATTCAGAGATCATCGCAACTGGACCCGTCATGCAGTGACAGGAATAACAAAAATGAATTCAAATTAATAGACTCTATCGAAAGATATTAACTCTTGATGCTACCACGTTAATAAATATATATAAATAAATGTATTACGACAATATACACAGAAGAAACGGCCGAGGAACCGATAAAATCTAAATCGATACTATTGGAATCTGATTACTTTAGATATTGATTTCTGATTACTTCTGGTTGCACCAGTCCAGACCGGAGAAAATTCAAGAATTATTAATTCCCAAATTGCAGGGTCGACAAATATCTATCGTCAGTGATGTGATGAAAAGGGCATCAGCTACTATCCTAATAAGCTAAACTAAATTATTAATCAGTCGAATGACCGAATAAGGCGGTGAAGGCAATGCGAAACCTTGCTAAACAAATACGAACAACCTTTGTGTTCAACTAAAGCGAATGTCAAGGGTATGTTTGCTTGATCAATTCTATTTATCTTGAAATAGGAAGCCTTATCACCGTAACATGTAATAAAAGTGTAAAAGGCAATAACGGGTTCTAAAAACTACTTACGAGGGTGTATTTAAGAGACAGCAGTTTTTTTTAAGTACCTGATCAGTAACGGTCATGGCAGGTGGCCCCACTTATGGTAAGTGGAAAAGTCCTTCAAAACCTGGTGGTTTGAAGGAACCAAGGGGCCGAGACTACTTTTTTTCCATCCCGATCTATCCCGAGCTGCACACTGAAGCGTAGTCCATAAGTGGGATAAGTTAGAAGCCTTCATTTCCACTTCTAAAGACCGCTTCCATGTTGCCTTTGGCCTTCCACGTTTTCGTTTCCCCTCAGGCTGCCATTGAAATGCTTCTTCTTGGACACCGGATGTTCGGGGTAAAGCGTGACCTATCCAGTTCCATTTTCTACGCCGTATTTGGCCAAGGATAGGGCTGTCCTTAGCAAGGGACCAGAGATCTGAATTGGAAATTGTTTCAGGCCGAAAGATACCAAAAGTGTTACGCAGGCACTGTTAATGAAGACTATATTACGCCTATAAATCAGTGGCGTGCATAGAGGGTATGCACAGGGTATGCAGATGATATAAAATGAAGAAACACTCGAGTACGAGTTATGAATACTTAAGGGTAGATTATTTATAACTCTTACAATGCCTATCCTTAAGTTTTTTATAACTCGTACTGCAGATTTTCTTCATTTGATTTCATCTAAGCACGCCACTGATTTATAGGCAACGCATGCAAGATACACGTCCTACAAGTACCGCCTTGTGTCAACCCGAGGCGTGGGTGTTAAGCCTTAACCACGAGCGTCAGAACGTAACACAGCAATGCTAGTTTGCTGATTAGAGATTGAACGGTAGTAACTTCCCCTGGCGAGCTCTGCCACAAAAAGCACTACTAATATTGTAATATCTTTTTTTTATAGTAATAATTGACGAACCAAGTAGATGGCCCATCTGAGTGGCCCATAGACAATAAAAAAGAGCGACATTTCACGGGGCATGCAAGGAGGACGTCCTGCAAAATGCCGCCCTGTGTCCGTCAATTTGAGGCGTAGGTGTTAAGCCTAAGTCCCTGTAATTCCCTGTAATGGGCCCTGTAATAAAGAAAAAAAAACCACCGGCAACCGCGCCCTTCAGACTGGAACACAGCATTGCAACAATGCTGCGTAGTGACAGAAATAAGTTATGAAAATTAAGCTTAATTTGCTAAACTCAGGCGAACAGCAGGAAAATCTGTATGGTGTAATTTATAATTTCTTCAATCCTTATACTCCACACCAAACAGATCCTCGGCAATGAACCTTCTACGCACGTTTCGCTCCGAAACCGGAGCATCCTCAGGAGATGTTGACTTTACAATGAATAATTGTCATTGTAAAGTCAACATCTCCTGAGGATGTGCCGGTTTCGGTTTCGCGGAGTATAGCGAATTAAGCTTGATTTTCATAATATATTATGGATTTCCGCAAAGTAACGCCTGCTTCTATCCAATACTTGGCGATAGTACCTCCCCGCACGAGTTAAAAAAGCTATTACAAGTAAAAGTTTACCACAGTCTTTACCAAATCATAAATTCTTAGCAAAAAAGCTTAGTGGTCATCATATAGAATTGATCAAGCAAATTCTTCCTTGAAATTAGTTTTATAACACAAAGGCTATATTCAGTACTTGTATTTATTTAACAAGGTGTCGCACCGCCTTCGCCGCACCGTGTAAATACCACTGCGATAACTAATGTATAGGCCCATTTTCCTAAGGGCTTTTGTAATTCGATACGGGCTCAAGTACGCCATTGTTGAGGTCGGCAGTAGCGAATTTAGGCGAAAGGTATGGCTATGTATATGGCTTGACCTTCGGACCTGATTCTCTGTGACATTCAAATCGTTTCATACTCTGATTTGCGTTTAATGACGTTAAATCATATAAAATTTGGCTGTATTTTTTGAGATTTCAATTAAGGATAGGATAACTTTGTAATACGCTCGAAATGAATAAAAAATTATCAATGTAATCCAAAATCTACAGATAGCAGATTGAGTTTAGCAATGCTGTCCGTTTTCTACTCTTCCTTGTAGATAGCGGAAGAATAGCGTCTTGGATTTGGGTTTATTTTCATTCAACTACAAGTTATCCCTTGATGTAATGTATATTAAACCAGTAACCCTAATCAGTCTCTACACTGAATACTTTGTAATATGAAATTAAAAAATAAATAACCTATTTAATCCGAAATCTATTTGGTATTTTCTATTCCACTACAAGTTAGCCTTTGATGTAATGCAGTTATATTAGAAACATAAACCTTATCAGTTTCTACACGAAAACCAACCAGGAAGCTAAATCGCTTGGTAATAACTGGCAAAAATATTGCAAAATTTATAAGTATGTATGTTCTTTTTTGACAAAATTTTTTTTCTTTATTGTATAGTTTCAATGGCCATCATTGGTCTACATCATCAGTTTATCGTGACTAAGTGGTACTTATGAAAAATGCTCAAGTTACATTAAAAACTACTCAAATCGCTATAAGTGGTCCTATAATATTTGAAGAGTTCCAGGAATCAGGATAGATCTTCACCAAATTAAAATGGGACCATCTCTGAGGTATGAAATACCAAACAAAAACAATCATCAAAATCGGTATATATTTGGCGGAGTAAACGCGTAACAAATATACGAAAAAAAAACATGCAGTTGAATTGAGAACAATTTATTATTTAACAATTCCCAACAATTTATTTCCATGTCTGTGGCCTCAATCTGCTTTACTACGGGATCTACGGTTGATGCGTGCCGAGATCAATTCCCTCCGATTACTAAACCATAATGACGATTCCTTGTTTAATCCATAAATATTAATAGCGCAATACCATTCAGTGTACCTCAGGCGTATCGACGGTTACTGCAAAAGCTCGAATGTTTGCATATTATTCTCTAAGAATGATTGTTTATTATTCTCTAAGAATGATTGTATATTATTTTCTATGAATTATTTTATTTGGGACAGAAAACAATTACATATTACAACAATAGCTCTTAAATTTAACAAAAAGAAAAAAGATGGGCTTAATATGTAATCCACAACACTATCCACATAAGGAGCAGTAGGGCGATACGATGTAACACTTACTTTAACAGATAATATTAACTGTAGGTACCGTACCTAAAGTACCGAATCAAAAATGAAACTTAGCTGTCACAGCAAGTTAATGCAAAAAATCTATAGTGCTACTAAAAAGAAACAAAACTGAACAATTTATTGATTGATATAAAAGAAAAGAAAGAACGAGAGCACACATTTAACTTGTAATAGTATTCTCTAAAGATTAGGCGATTCTTGGTATTGAAAACTTTATGGGTTCGCGTCACCTAGACATGCTCGTGACGTGTTGCGCCAGACTAGCGACATGCTATAATGCGGTCTGCGTACATTTTGGATTGGTAAAATTAGGGTAAAATCTTGTGATTTCGCGTCATCTGTCTGTATGACATTCTGTCATATCAGACAGGTGACGCGAAGTGAAGTTCTGTTGAGCACTTGCAAATTTAATTTGGTGTATAGTACAGTGCATTGTTTTAATTGAGTTTTCAATCACTATTATTATTATTATTATTTTAAACGCGCATAAACTGTACATCTTTTGTTTACAATTGTAAAAAGTATCCTATATCGGTCTCCAGGGTGCCAGACTGGAGAAAGCTCTCCACGCAATATTGTTTCCATAAACAATGCGTAACAGAATTACGAAATAATATTGTAGGACGCATTAGTATATTATATTTCATAAGGAATCACCCTGTAGAAACATTAAATCAAAAAAAGCATGTTTATTGTTGCATACAAATTCAAAACATTCTAATTGCTTACTTATGGCAACCCTATTGAAGATAAATGACCGACACGTGCATAGTACCTTACGCAACGCGTACCTTATAAATTGACTTGAATTTTACTGTTGCGTGTGTTATTAGGGCTGTTTATAGTGTATTCCTTTCAGTAAATACTATGGCAATGGTTTACTCAAAAAGTACTAGCGTTTCATTTTCACAGATAAGTCTCAGATACATTAAATAATGTTCCTCTAAAACCTCTGAAGTATTATTTCATTTACACGTTGCATAAGTAATTAACAAATTTTAATCCCACTTTCCCGGCATAAAAAGTATCCTATACCGTACTCTAGAACGTGAGCTGTGTACGTACAAAATTCTTTCAGCGTCGGGACTTTTATATTAAGTATTCGACATTAATAGTCTGCCATTAATATTTATTGGCAATAAATCATCGATAACTGTTTTGTAAACGGCCAATGTTGGTAAGGATCAAATTCTTAACTCAATCTGTCGCAATCAATTCGAAAATGTTCGGCAGATTCAAATGGATGACAAATTGCACGATGATTCTCATTCATTGTTCCCAAATTGTGAATCGAGATTTTTATATGCTTTTTATTGCATGCAAAATGACTTTATAGCTAGTAAGAGGTACTTGGCAATCAAATTTTCGTTTCACACGAAATGCTTTATGCAAGAAAAAAATTCTTAGTAACAAAAATTAATCGATTTATTGTAGGGATTACGATCACAGAACTAAGAACATACAGAAATTTCATTCAGCCATTATTGTATGCAGTGCATTGGGTCCAAACAACAGTGAAATTACCCCGCGCTTGTCTCACTTCACACCCGCGGAATGTTGCTAAGTGACTCTCCCATTTTCCCCATTTTATGGTAAACGTTTATTTAGAACATAAGAGGAGATAACTATCTACTGCTAAATGGAATGATGAATCTCTCAGCGGGAGGGTTTGCCCATAATCACCACGTAAGATTTCCGCGTAAAGAGAGGGGGGGACGGAACGGAAAGAGAAGAGAAGATATAGAAAAGCGTCACTGCTAAATTCAAGCTTAAGATTTTGGATTAGGATAAGTAACTTCGGGCGTTTTGACGGCAGTAGGCCGCGACCGTGCTTTCTGAGTCCAAACCCTTGGGTTCTATTCGTACAACTGGAAAATGTTGATGAACATGAATGTTTTTCAGTGTCTGGATGTTTGTCTGTATATTGTATTTATGTAAATTCATAAAAAAATATTCATCAGTTATCTTAGCAACCATAACACAAGCTACGCTTACTTTGGGGCTAGATGGCGATGTTTGTATTGTCGTAGTATATTTATTTAATTCTATGCTGTATAATATAAAGATTGGTTCTTAGGTTACAATACTTACATGCTACAATATAGTTCCTTTACAAAGTCTTTAGCTGTAATAAGTACACCGGAATACCTCACAAGTATCCTTCCGGTTTGGGGTCGTATCGTGACTTGAATACGTAACCTTTCAACGCTATGACTCTGTCTTCTTACCAAATTACCGACGTCATTTGTTTGATTCAATCTTTACCTAATATCCAACTTCTTCTCAAACCCAAGTTCTTGAAATAGATTCAAGAACTGTTTGATCTATTTCCTCCCTCACCTTTTTAACATCGGACCCCGAGGCATCGTAAGGATCTGCATCCTTACGTGGTTGATATGACATGAACGCGTACGAAGCGCTGTGCATCTTCGTTTCTGTTTCGCACCGCAAGGATCTGGAATGCCCTTATTGCTTCCATTTTACCCAGTACCTACAATATGAGTGTCTTCAAATCAAGAGTGAATAGGCACCTTCTAGGCAAGCGCGCTCCAGCTTAGGCTGCATGATCACTTTACATCAGGTGTGATTGCAGTTAAGGGCTCTCTAAATAAATCCAGCTGTTCTAATACAAAATCAATAGATTAGATTCTAATTATTTCGTCTATCCGCTCCTTATAATTCATCCAATCGCAGGCGTTAATTTATTTTGATCCAATTAAGGAACTAATTGTGGAACCTGTTTTCGTTTTTGAATACGTTTCTCTTCATTATTCCGTAGGCTGGTTATTTAAGATTTGTAAAACAATTCGCCGGCCTCTGCCAGATATATTTTTTAGTACAAAAGAATGCTCATAGCCAATTTAGGTAATGTTTATGCTGGTGAATTCCTCAGGGATACAGTCTGATTATGTGAATACAACAATCTACGGTTTAAACGGTCCGTTAGTAAAACAAGTTTTGGTCAGCTCTTAAATATGTTTTGTCAGCAAATTAATTGAGCTGCTTCTATTGGTCAGCAAGAATAACTCAATGGAATGGCAAGTAATGTGCATGGATAGATTCGAACCACAGTTAACTCGTTTTCGAGTTTACAGCTTGTAAATTTTTACAAGCCTAAAATCGATACACTTGCGATAAAGACAAATCACGTAACACCACTTAAAAAGGGGGTGAACGCACCCACCAAACCCGAGTGATAAATGATATAAATTTATAACATTCTATGACGCGTACACTAATCGTTAGCAGTGGCGTGCACAGTGTTTTTGACCAGGATATGCATAAAGAAGGAAAATGGCATGAAATGGAAAAATCCTTCCCCTTTATGAGTAATACTAAATTTTTAGGGTATGCAGTGCTTTTGTGCATGTATGAAGTGCACGCCACTGACCGTTAGTAAAGTATCTCCATAGCGCGTGCAATCTACACTTATAATAAAACTGTAACGGAACAATTTCTGTCTCCCATTACACACAACATTGTACGGCGTATTACAGGGCACATGTCTCCCCCCACAATAAGAAGGGGTTAACACCGTAGTCCTCTACGCTGGCCCAGACCGGTTTGATGGACTCCACACCTTTGAGAACATTATGTAGAACTCTCAGGCAAGCAGGTTTCCTCGCTATGTTTTGCTTCACCGTTATAGCAAGCGATATTTTAATTACTTAAAATGCACATAACTTTGAAGGGCGTGCTGGGATTCGAACTCGGCCCCCCGAAGGTGAAATCGAGCTCCTGCCCACTGGGTTAACACCGCTTCCATTACTATTATTCCAGTTGAACTTTACATAACATTTATTCAGTGTTAAATACATGACCTTCCCGTCGTCGTGTCATAAACAGGGTCTCGAACCATTGCTGCGTGAATACTGAGCCGAACAGTCAACAGCGACAGTCGAATATATGCCCTAAAGAGGCCAGGCCGCGCATATTTACTGGCGTTTCGCGAAAAAACACAGCGCAGTTAGTTGTTACAGGCGATAATCAAGGCCAAACCATTAATTTACACTACCCAATGAATTGTATTTTAAGTACCGTACCTGCGATCGTTTACCTATTTATTTTCTTTTATTTATATTTATTTATTATTTGTGTCCCAAAAATGGGTCCTTACGTCTGGTGACCCAAGAGCTGGCGCTTATTTAGCCCAACGGCTAAAGTCGAGCAATTCAAAGGGGCAATAGCGTACTTATGGGCATTTATACCATGTCCATAAGTGAACAGTTAGATGGCTTATATTTATTGTAAATATTAATTTTAGTTTGTAATTATTATTTCATAAAAACATATTTTTCGTTGGTTTATTAATAGAGATTAATTCTAATTTCTAACCATTCTAATTGGTGTATGTGTTATTTTCTTCGTACTAATTTTAAGTATTAAGTAAACGGCCTTAATAAATAAAATAAAAATAATAAAATAAAAATCCTCAGGTGGATCAGCAATGAAGGGCGGAACTTTCTAGCAAATATTCCTTGCATACCCTGATGAGTGTTGCCTTTTTTATTACTATTCAACAATATGTATTGATACCACAGTATATACCAATTATTTGATGACGAATGGGGCGAACGGCCATTTATCTTGTTTATCTTTAGTAAGCAAAGATACTCACTCTGGAACCAGCGCGGGCACGTGGCCAAAATCCACAATAATTATTTAGGAAATATCAGACATTGTGTCTAGGAAGTGAGGGTGGTGTGACCTAGTTGCGACAGCAGTGTCAGACGTTTGTGACGGAAGTAACGATGACGTCGGAAAGGGTACGGCAGTTGTTGTTAGTTTGTCCTCCCTTTACGCCCTAACTAAGCAGCGAATCAACATGATTTTTTGCATAGAGTTAGTTGAAAGGACGGAGAGTTACATTGTCATTACTTTTTGTCCCAGTAAATCAACCGTCATAAATGCGGATGAAAAACTCGGGAAACAGCTATAACCAGCTGGATAATAAATTGGAAATATCAGACAGCTCTTTAGCAGGATTCTTACACATGTTTTAAAATAAACACGCCAGCGCCGTTTGCTCACCGCCTGTTAATTGCGAGATTGAAGACAATCGGTCGATGAACCTAGTCAACGCTCACATCGGGTTTTCTCTCGTCTGGGCTGGTGGGATGCTTCAGCTGTTAGGTATTTAGCCCTCCTGTACGATGCTGCATAGAAACCGAACGTGCATGGTCTTTAAATTAACTGTAATACACCTTACAGGTTAGCTCGCTTCCATCTTAGACTGCACCATCACTCACCACCAGATGAGACTGCAGTTAAGGACAAACGTAGTGGAATAAGAAATAAAATCTACCAGAAAAATTATAAAAACCCTGCCGGTGTGTAAGCACATGGGCATCGTATCGTACTTAAACTTGACATAGATTTTCCGGTACAGAGAGATTACCTTTTTTTTAAGCATAAGATTGTTATTATGTTTACAGCCAAAGAGCAAAGTTTGTAAAATAAAAATTACTGAATGGACCGAATGTACGACTGTAAGAGGAGTATCTTTTGAGATTAGCGCGCATAGAGCAGTAGTAGTTGTGACAGTTGCCGGTGTAAATACAGGCACATTAAGCTTAACATTTACGCCTCAGGTCTATGGGCTTCAAGTTGCGGGACGTGTTGCTTGTTATAGGCGATGGTTTGTAATTTACCATCTTTTTGATCCATCTATTATCTATATATTTTCTCTTGATTCTTTTGTTTTCATGGATTTCAACAGAGTGTATTAAACGGATTATGGTTTTTTACATTCAGCTAAGAATCTACTCACGGTAGTGGAGAACGGCTGGACCAATTGGGCTTTTTTTTATCTTCAGAATTGTCAGGAGAAAGTTTTGTATGTAAGAAAATTTTAAAAAAGCCCGATAAAAAGTTAAAAATTTCGATGATAATCGAAGAATTCCCATCTATATAGTCACTCACCACGAAATCTCGGGAACCATAAGACTTAGAAACGTGAAACTTGGTAGGAATATTACTTTTGCTATGTAGAGGTCAGCTATGAATAGATTTTAAGAAATTCATTCCCCAAAGGGGATTGCGGGGGCGTTAACAATGAACAATTCCCGTTTTTAAACTATAGCTCCTATAGACAGATTTCAACTTCACATATGAGACTTGCAATGACTTTAACTTAAACTTTCAATGCTCATTTCAAATTTTTTTCTTCATGTCAATTATTATAAATTTTTGGAAGAAAGGCACGGAAATGTTATAATGATTGCACATTGAAAGTTACAATGAATATTAGTGAGAAAAATCACCTGGATGAAAGATACAGGCTAAATCGATGGAATTTGGAATTTGAGTAAGTCTAAACAATATCGATGCTTACAGTTCTATCCGCTGGGCCTATTTATGTTCATACAAAAATAAAAAAAAAGGAGAATAATAAAAATATGAAAAAAATAAATAAAAATGAAACATAAAATGTAATTTATTTCCTTTTTCAATTCGCTCAGCGAAGCGGGCGGGAAACGGCTAGTTTCTATATATATAAAAAAATAGAGAGACAATCTCTCTGGAAAGACTTTTTACCCCACTACGGATGCGAAATGTGGTTAACAGCATATGCATGCATGCATCTAGGTGTGTCCCACTTTTGTGACGTCCTGTGTCGATACGTTGTGATCTAGGAATGTATTCAAATGTGTTCAGGTATCGGCGCTGGATGACGACATCGTATTGGTTTCGGTTTGTGAGAGCAAAATTCGCGTGACGCCCCGTTTGGCTAAAATCTGTTAAGGCTGCGCTAACCAGACATTTCTCCATACAATTAAAGTAAGCGGGTGTTTAAAACAGGACTACCCTGAACTGGGTACTAAAAGAATACCAGCTTTGTGGGTACATTTAGTATCCGCAACATTCAGCTGAGTCAGAGCCTTTTTATTGGCATGAGACACCATAGACTTATTTTAATAATAAAGTTTTTAAAATCTGAGTTACTCTATATATGTAAGTCTGTTTGTGTTTTTCTGGTAAATAAACATGTTCAAATTCAAATTGATATCCATTTATTTCACGTTCTAGGTCATGTTAGATGTAATAACATGTTATTCTATTCTAAAATCCATAACTAAGCCATCATGTATTTCGACGTTTAATTGGGCAGTGGTATAATATACAGGACCTATTTATTTTTATTGTTATGATAAAATAAGTGCATAGAAATAAGGTAACAAACAACAACTTTTGTTAATCAAATTCAAGTAAGTTATATAGTCCAAATTCATATAATTATTTTCTTCAAATGAAATCATTTGTATATTCATACTATTTCTGAATTTCGAATGGTGATTAACACATATGCGCATAGGTAAGCAAGCACGCACACGCGCACACGCACTAAACAAATCACACTCGGGTAATTAAATAATAGTAATGAATTTCATTAAAATATGTAACGCACTAATTACAATTTGCCTTACAATAATTATTCTAATGTAATCTAGAAATGGTGTAAACTAGAATATTAATTCTTTGTGATGCGTTCGAAGGAAGGTTACGCACTCGTTACACAAATTACTGTACAAGTGCCTAAATACTCTTTTTTGAACAAAGAAATAGTATGATTTTGTCTAATTAAAAGCAAAATTTTTGCTATAAATATTATTTATTTATTTATTTCACCATCTTACATTTTTGTCATTACAGGAAAAAGTTATCCTAATACGACAATGCAGCATGTTATGTAAATTTGAATAATATATATAACTATAACGTATATGATAAAATCCAAATCGCTATATTTGTGAGTTCACTCAGAGTGCAACAAAATAAATCCGTCTTCGCGGCTATCACATTGAGGGTACGGAGTGCGCGCGTCAGTGGCGCCTCCTTAAGTAGCTTTGTGTGGCTCCTGAAGGCAGTAGGATCGCGTGGTTTTTAAAGCTACATATTTCTAGTTAGCTTTCAAGTCTACAGACTAATAGGGCTAGCGTACCCTTAAGATTTGAAGGTTCACGCTAGGAGTACGTACGGGCTACGTTAGAAAGTTGCTTCAGGACCGGTAAATATTATGTCCATACACTTTGCTGATAACTGGTTAAGGGCCTGCGTTTGAATTATATCTAAATTTTATACCAAGAACTTAATTTACTTGCTTGTTCAGTTATAAATCTGAGGTTATAGATGGATAAGATAGATGCCATTACAAATTAAATTTGTTTGCTTGTTTTTACGCTATAATCTCTGGAACTAAGTATATATAAAAATTGAAACTGTGTTCCAATAAATAATAAGTATCTATTTTTTAATTAGAAATATTAATTTATATGCATAACAATATAACAATAATAAATCATGAATAAAGAATTGTTGAATTATAATAAAATTGTAACAGTTAGAATTCTGTACACTGAACTTCAAAAGCTCAAAAAGGCAAGTCAAAGCACATACCACTGGACTAACACCGCTCTTATTTCTATTATTAATGATCGAATAACACAGAAAGGGATAAAGACCTTTTCCCATTAGTCGGGTGCCCGTAGTGGACTAGGCGGGGCCTGAAGCGCCCCAGGGGGCAGGGGGCTAGGCGCCGCAAGGTCAGGGGCCCCTACTCACGCGCATTTATATTTTTTGAACAATCCGCCGATCTGAGTGCTGTTTGCCCGTATCGGCAGAAAGTTGATGTATGTTGGTAACCGTTGAGGCTGCTATCTATCTATTCATTTGATTTTAAATCATAATACATTTATGTATGAATCACGTTTGCACAAGTCAATTTTGTTCGCAAACAACTTTTGTTGACGATATCGCGAATTTTTGGACTCAAAACCTTTTTGTTGCTATAACTCTTACAATGGCTAAACCTTAAGTTTTTTTATAACTCTTCTTCTTCTATCTGTATATTATAAGAATTTATGTGTATTATATTCATAAAAAAATAATTAAATAATAATTCATCAGCTATCATAGTACCCATAACACAATCTACGCTTACTTTGGGTCTAGGTTGCGATGTGTGTATTGTCGTAGTATATTTATTTATTTATTATTTATTTTAATAGCTTTCTCCTCAAAGGGAGGAAAATTATACGAGAAACCTGTAAGGGCCTATAGTTTTACAGCCTATAGTTTTGTTTTTAAACCTACACCCCTAATTATCTACGCGTCATCGTACCGGAACTCAAAATCGCATGGCGTTGCCCACGTTTTCCTTCCGCGTTTCTTACAGTTTTTTTACAAATCCCGTGGTAACCGTTTGTATTATTATGTGATACGTTAGCATATGTTACTCTTCGTAGTTTTAACTAACTCTATGCCAAAAATTGAGTTGATTGGTTGCGTGGCTAGGGCGTAAAGGAAGCAAACAAACAAACACAATCAAGTTTATAATATAAGTAGGGATGTCAAAATCGATTATATCTAAACACCGAATAATATTTGCCTAGCAATTAATCGATTCCACTTAAACTCACTACAGCGTCTTGACTTTTGTGTCGGCACTGTGCTGCGTACATCAAGGCAATGTAAAAAAGGGGTATACCCACTTGTACCTCTATACGCAGACTATCAAAACAGATAGACGGATTGCGAACGAAACAGCTCATCTGCTCTTATCAGCGAAGTCACTTGTGTGTGCTCGTCATTTACCTATACAGAGGTGATTCGAGAAACTTTGAAATTAATTTGAATGTAACTATACAGAAGTTATTATCAATACTTAATAATTCCGTGCGATTGTGTGAATCAACCGCTAGCACTAAATAGGTTAGTCAGTCAAAGTCAAATATTTCTTTATTCAAATAGGCACATAGATGGCACTTTTGATGCGTACATTACATGTAAAATATGACATAGAAGTGAGTTGATGGAGATAATTAAATTTGTCAACTTAAAACTAAAGCTACGAGGGTCCCAAACGCGCCCTGCCTTAAGAAAAAAGTTAAAGTTGTTATGGTGCAGCTGTACACGCCATGTAGCCATATATTTTTTTTAAGATTTTTTATCAGCAAATTTGGTGAAGTTGAGACAGCAAATTATATCCATGGCCCATGCATGTCATTTGGATATTTGGTGCATATCTGAAAATGTTTTCTTGTAATCGGTTTAATTTTATCTACAACGACTCTATGGACCAGCTCTTATCATACAATGTTGCGTTAAAATCGATTCTACCGTGCACGCACGTATGTATCGTTTCGTTACCCGATGTTAATAAATAACCAATAAAATCCAAAGTCTTTAGATGTCAGATTGAATTAAGTAGCGTGGAAAAATAAATTCAATCTACAATCTGAAGATTTTACATTAGATTGATCACTATTAGTTCCGGGCGTGTGAGGAAGTTATTATGTTAAATTGACTCCGTCTATTATTTTTTCTAGTCTGCGTCTGTATTATTCAAGCGTAGTTTTTACGCGACTTTTTCCGCAAACGCAAACTAGACTGGATGGAACCGCCAATGTTTTTTTATAGATCAGCGAGTTGGTATAAACACTTCCTCATAGTCTAAGATGGTTTTTTTATGGTTCCGTATGGCTTATTTAACCTGTTTAATAACAAGTTAGGTGTCGTAGGAGACCCTACGAATATCTAGGACCTAATGAATGAAGGTAATTTACTTTTTAGGAATTTTTAGACTTTTGGTCTCAAAAAGCGGATTTTGACGGCCGATTGGCGCAGTTTGCAGCGACCCTGCTTTCTGAGCCCAAGGCCGTGGGTTCGATTCCCACTACTGGAAAATGTTTGTGTGGTGAGCATGAATTTTTTTTAGTATATTATTCATAAAAATATATTCATCAGTCATCTTAGTACCCATAACACAAGCTACGCTTACTTTGGGGCTAGATGGCGGTGTGTGTATTTTCTTAGTATATTTTTTTTTAATTTATTTGCTATGCGATTAGGAAGGAAGGAAGTTTAAAATAGGAAGGTTATTGAATACCAACGTTTTGTTGTCCGTCATAAATTATACATTTACGTTTAGAAGTGGACGTATATCGGTTTATATGATGATGATGATGTATCAGTATGTAATTTTAAATCATAACTTGAAAACGCCTTGTTAAAGTATTAAGACACCAACTTATATTTACGGTTAATTTCAAATACCCTGTATGAAAGTAACCTAGAGTTAAATGTAAGATTTTTGCACAATTATAGAATTAGGTTTGTAATTAATTGTTGTAGGTACTTGTTTATCGCATTAGGTTTAAAGTTAAAGATAAATTAAGTTTGTAAATATATATTTCTTTCACATTGTCATGTTTTATAAACAATTTAAAACTAAACAAAATCTAAAACGACTTCGAAACCACCGCAGCGAGGCACTTTTCCTAAGATGCTGGCAGCATGGCCCCTTTGGATAACCAAACTTATTCGTTGGCCAAGGTTACTGCCCGCTCTAGGATCACCGGTAGACTCGATAACCTTTTAAAATAATTCTTAAAAAGAGTTCGTGCCTCCGGACTTAAAGTCTCTACTCCAAAAGTCACAAAAATGAAACTGTTTGTAAATAAATAAAAAAAGAAATACAACCTACGGAACCGTCTCAGTAATCCAGTCCTACACGCACTTTATTTTCTACTGTAGCACGTGTCAGCCAATTTCATACATGTTTTGACTATCTCAAGGCTTTATTACCTACACTTGTACTTAAGTACTTAACTATTTTGAAGTGTGATAAAAAAATCGATAAAGCTAATTTTCAGTTCAGAGGTTGCAGGTCCTCATTCATTGTACAAACATGAATGGAATGTAAGCACTACGGCCACCGACTACGCCATTTTGTTGAATTTAAGATCTTAGTTATTAGTGTTTCAATTTTTGATATAGGTACCTATATACAGATTTTATGTAGCCTTAGTTTTGTCGGCCGACTGGCGCAGTGGGCAGCGACCCTGCGTTCTGAGTCCAAGGCCGTGGGTTCGATTCCCACTAAAACATTTGTGAGATGAGCATGAATGTTTTTCAGTGTGTTCATATGTATATTGTAAGTATTTATGTATATTATTCATAAAATTATTATAACACAAGGTACGCTTACTTTGGGGCTAGATGGCGATGTGTGTATTGTCGTAGTATATTTGTTTAAAGATTTGTATGAAAACTGAAATTCTCCGTAGTTTGTTTTGAACTTTTATTTAAATTTTTTCCGGCTGATTTTTTGTTTGTTTGTATATACAAAGCTTTTTGGAAAGGGTACTAAGCTGATGGAGTATTGTAGTATTCATAATAATGAAAAATTTAGTTCCACAACTCTCAGAGAAACAACTGTCCAAAGTTGCCATAAAAATACGCAATAACAACCATAACATTAGCTGTGCTTACATTTAAGTGCTTTGATAAAAAAATAAAGAAATATTAAGGTCCTATATATTATATTAAAACTGTTATTCACACACACTGTTGTTATTTTTGATGTTTTTGTAAATTCCAATATTATTTAGGCCTCGACTGCAATTACAACAGTTTTTAAGTAACGAGCTGGAGCAAAATCATTAAAAAAATAAAAGCAATAAAGATATAGAATGACATCACCAAAAATAAAAATAAACTTTGCGATGTTACTGACTTAGCTCCATCAAGAGTGATTATTATTTCTGCTGTCATTAAAACTAGCTTATTTCTTATTATTGTGTTTCCGGATAGAAATAAGTTAGTCGAATTTAAATGATTTCGTAGTCGGAGAGATGTTGGTGACAGAGTTTGTCCGGGGAACTGTTACCGCCATGCTTATTTCTGTCGTTCAGTCAGCATTTTTTTGTTCTGATCTGAACGGCGTGATTGCCGGTGTAATGACAGGAACATGAGGTTTAACACCTACGCATCAGGTGAAGGTGGCCTTGCTCTCTTTTTATGCGAAGGTGAGCCATCTTCTTCGTCCGTCAAATGATTGCTATGAAATATACTTATATAATGTCTTACGGGATCTTATTTAAGGGCAAAGCTGCTGATATTGAAACTATATTCATATAGCAGAAAAGAGCTATACGGTCAATATATAAACTTAAATCACGTGAATCCCTCCGTGAAAAATTTAAAGAAATACGTATACTTGCGGCAGCCTCACAATATATTTTTAACAATATAGTATTTGTAAGACAACATATCTTTAAAACTGTGTGGTTTAGATTAAGATGAGGATTGCATTTCACATGGACAACTGTATGTTGCGTGTATCTGCAAACCAGATAGTCTTTATATCTACGCAGACAGTGGAAAAACGAAAAATATTGTAAATCCACAAGTATTGAAAAATTTAACTTATATGTATTCTTTGTTTTGTTTCTCATTTCTCAATCATTCAATAAAAATATGCCACAGCGAAGCGTGGCAGGTTACAGCTAGTTAGTCTATATAAACAAAAAGTGGATATAAACAGTCGACTTACATGAAATGGTCATAAATTAGTGACATCTGCATATCGTCTGCGAAAGGTGCAGAAGTCATTTGTGGGATTGAGTATACGCTTTTATAATATGATAAGGTAATTTTGGACCTACCAATGCATAAGTTTAAAGAATATGATAAAACACATTTATTACAGCGAGGTTACTATACAATTGATGAATTTCTTAGTGACAATGTTGCTTGAAAGCATCCAGCTCCGCTTTCATCTCTCACAAGATAGAAAAATGAATGTTAAAATGTAAATTGTTGATATTGGAAAAGAGCAACTGCTGAGTTTCTTGCCGGCTTCTTCTTCCACTCTTCGACTCTACCACCGGAGACCATAGAGTCACTACACACAGACAGACTTTGCGTTTCAAAAGTGCTTATATTAGGCCTACTTGTAATAAATGAATTTTGAATTTGACTTAAAAGCACATAACTTTGAAATAATAGAGGTGCGGGCTGGGATTAGAACTCGTCCCCCCCGAAAGTAAAGTCGAGTTCCTACCCACTGCGCTACCAACGCTTTATCATTTAGTAGGTATTAATCGTATCTAAATCATGAATGAGATGCGAAAAATGTTGTTACACTAAAATTGTCTGAAAAAAAATCACATTCAAAACAAAGTAGGTAATAAAGTTGGAGTTAAATATGTGGTTAGATTAGTTTTTATTGCGATTACTAATTAGCATCCATTAGGGGCGTGGCCAGCATTTTATTACCCACGATGGTAAGATGATATAAATAGCTACATAATGTATGCGTGGTTGTGTGTATTGGTGACTGGTGTGATTGTTTGTTAACATTTTATTACTATACCAGCGGTTCTTACAACTTCGTCCGACCTATACAGGCTCCCATTCCACGACCTACTGCGCCGCATCGCCCGCCTGTTGCCGAACTTCTTCCCCCACCAATCGGATTCCCTTGGTTTTCCTAAACCTAAGGTTGCCTGGAAGAGATCGCTACTACAACAGAGATCGCTACAAGAGATCGCTAGGACAACCGTAAAAACTCTATAGATTTATATATTAGTATAGATAATTTGAAATTGCTGGGGCTTAGACATTTACTTATAAAACATAGGGTGTAAGCGGCCATCGAAATAAACCTTATTTGTTCGATAAGTACGATACATGAATGAAAATTTGCACCCAAACTGTGTTTTTATTTATTTTTTGATTCAAACACAAGTTTCTCTGCTGGATTATAGATATCCAAGCACATAACAAACCTAAGTTTTTCTCATTCATTTTTGAATGTATTTAGATTTCTTGATAAATATCTAGTGAACAGTGGTAAATTTTAAGTTATGGAGGTAGGCGTGATCACTGATA
The DNA here is from genome assembly GCF_905163445.1 of Pararge aegeria. Classification (NCBI taxonomy): domain Eukaryota; kingdom Metazoa; phylum Arthropoda; class Insecta; order Lepidoptera; family Nymphalidae; genus Pararge; species Pararge aegeria. The sequence goes on from NC_053189.1 coordinate 16,967,009, forward strand.
CGCAGTTTCATACTTTTACAGTGGTCATCGTTTCATTCATTAGCGGTTAAGTTCTGTTATTGTTCACAAATAAATAAATAAATAAATTCGAAGCACTGTTCCCTGTACCGATAAAATGTTGTAAATGATTAAGCACGAAATATCCAGATACCCAAACTTTCGGTAAATTTAAACGGTGAAAAGCTCCGGACCAGTTCCGGGTTACCAGTTCTCCCACTACAACAAATAGCTCCCTACAAAAAGAAACTGAAGTCTGAAAGCTGCCGTATTGTTTGTTGTGGGATGTTAAATTGTGTTTTTGACACGGCCGCCATTTGTAATTCATTACCATTCATTCGGGTTGACAAAATATTGTTGTTATTTCGCGGCGTAGGTACCTACCTCTTAACGCGTGCTCGGTATGGGAATATATCAACACCGAACTAAGAGGAAAATTACTACTAGTCATACTTAAACAATACATAGGTACTCTTTACTACATGGAGACTTTACGTCATAAATAATGCAGACAATACTTTCAGTTTTTGATGTGAAAGATTTATAGCCGGAAGGTAAAACTGATTGTTGGCGTGGCGACGCGTCGCCACGATATATGATTGTATTTCGTATTTAATGATAAAAATGAATATTAATTTTGTAATAAACAGTCATTATTAACCGACTTACAGACAGGAATGGTTATAAATAAATAAATAATTTATATACTTCGAGAATAATTTATATGAACGCACAAATCGCCACCTAGCCCCAAAGTAAGCGTAGCTTGTGTTATGGGCCAATCGGCCGTCCAATGATTCGGTTATGAATTCGGTTGTATTTCTTTTTATTTTCGGAACAAATTTATAATGCTTTATTATCCTTTTATAATGCAATATCTGATTCCTGTCTTATTCGGTTCATAAAACTTTTTTTTAATTTTAATTTGTTTTTAATCAAAATGTGATAAACAGTCTTTATTTTATAAAACACAAAAAGAATCTAAGTGGTTTCTACCCGTTGATCTATGCTTAAGAAATGTTGATTTACCACGAAAATCTAAGTTTAAAATCTTAATAAAGTATCTGTTCAGTACGCTATATCTGATACCTGTCGCTCTCGTATGCATATAACTTTTTTATGTTTTGTAGGAGATTCCATCATAAATTGGTACATTTGAAGGAAATATCAGTACATACAACGTGTAAATGAAAGCCGAAATAATACTTGAAAGGCTTCAGAGGTTTATTATTTACTGTCTCTGAGACTTATCTGTGAAACCGAAACGCTAGTAGTCTTTGAATAAACCATAGTTTATACTGAAAGTAATCAGATGCAGACCTAACGTCACATGCAAAATTAAAATTAAGTGACTCCTAATAAATAAATAAATAAATATACTACTACAATACACACATCGCCATCCAGCCCCAAAGTAAGCGTAGCCTGTCTTATGGGTACTAAGATGACTGATGAATAATTTTATGAATTATAAACATAAATACTTAGAAAATACATATAAACACCCAGACACTGTAAAACATTCATGCTCATCACACAAACACCTTCCAGTAGTGGGAATCGAACCCACGGCCTTGGGCTCGGAAAGCAGGGTCGCTGCAAACTGCGCCAATCGGCCGTCATTTTATTAGGTACGAGCAGCGTAGCGTAGGTACTATGCACGTGTCGTTTTTTTATCTTAAACAGGGTTGTCACAAGTAAACTGAGAATGTTTTGAATTAGTTTGTATGCAAAAATAAATATGCTTTTTTGGTTTTAATATTTTTACAGAATGATTCCTTTAAAATATACTTATACACCCTTCAACGGTATTTCGTAATTCATTTACACGTTGTATTTTCGTAATAAAAATAAATTAAAACAACCGACATTTCAGCAATGTCTACATACAATCTATAGTACTTTTTTATCGAAAACCTAAAGCAATTTTTTTTTTATTTCGTTAGACTAAAAACTGGCATAATTTTTTTATCGAGATAATTAAACTGAATCTTGAAAAGCGGTCAACTTTTTAATCAGAAACATGGTCATGAATAAAATATATTTTAATCGCTGTGAAGAACTACATAGGTTTGTTAGGGTTGTTTTTATTTTCTTCTTCTGTTTATTTAACTTGTAGTGGTGTGAAAAGAGTATACATACATAAATAAATAAACGGTTATTAATAGTTAAAGTTCTTTCAAGTTCACTTACCAGTAAATAGCAAAAGACAGTAACTGTTGTTTTATGAAAGAATCTCTATTTTTAGTTCATAAAGCTTAGATTCCATTTCAATGTCATACAGGATCAAGGTTAAGCAATAAATGATTCAAAATCTCATGCGCCAATAAAATACAAGCACTCGAGTCTACCGGCAGACGTTTTATTTCCACCCCTCTGCCAAATCTCAATATAATAAGTATTTAGGGCGAAACGGCTTGTGGAAGGTCAGGGCTAGCTTGTTGGACTCGTTATGTATTTAAACGGGCTATAAAATTGCTGGTAACTACTTGTCGTGATTTGTCAAATATGACTGTTTTATGGCTGTCATTAAATTGGTTTTTGAATTATGGTTATTTCCGAGGCATTGTCTATGTTTATTATAGCAGCAATTGGTGTAATGCCGATTAAACTCATCATCTTCCAAATTCAAATTCAAAATTAATTTATTTCAAGTAGGCCTAGTTTATAAGCACTTTTGAAACGTCAAGACAGTCTGTTTGTATTGACTCTACCACCGGTTCAGAAGGCAGATTCCACCGAGAAGAGCTGGCAAGAAACTCAGCAGATTTCTGATATTTGAATTTGTGTAAATTTTGATTTCACAAACCTGTATGACCTACAATGTTTTATTTATCCATAAATATATACATCCATATACATCATCGTCATCATGGCATCTATTAACGTTCCACTGCGGAAAATATGATTTATACAGGACAGAGGGTGGGCAAAACCTGTCACGCTACTCCACTGCTGCGGGGTTGTGGGCATTAACTATTATTGTTACATGTTAGAGATATTAACCAGGATCGAAGGCAAAAAACGGGCCGGAAATCGAGCCTAGGACTTCGTGATCCATAGTTGATACATAATAGCACAGTATGAAAATCGTTCTGACTGTAAAGATGTCTGATCTAGATTTTGATGATGCATTTAAAATAAGTTGCCGGCTAGTAATCGCCGAATAACTAGCCCGTTTGTGAGCGCGTTTAGATTCTCCCTTATTTAGCGACTGCATTAGGTACCTATCTGTAGAGACAAAGCACTGTAGAGTAAAGAAAATCCTTCATCTTTATCAGAAGAAAAAGAATAGCATCCCTGATGAAAAGAACGTGGGTAAGCAATAACAGCGTTCTGAAGGCATTAACAAATAGATCTTCGACTCTCCAATTTACAAGCTTTAGATTAAACTCTATGTAGGGCTGCCTGGAGGCAGAAATGCTTATTTATAATTATTTTGTATATTTAATCTCTCATGTAAGTTTTTTGATTTAGTTTTTGATTATTCCATTATATATTCAAATTCAAATTCAAAAATGTTTTATTCATGTAGACCTTATCACTGGCGCTTATGAAGCGTTTATACAAAATTCAAAAAAATTCAAAATTCAAAATTTCTTTATTCATGTAGGCCTATCACAGGCACTTATGAAGCGTTCATACATATTTGTTTACATAATTGTAACGGGATGGTGATAACTTCGTTCGCCAACTTAAATCTAAAGCTACGAGGTTTCCAAACGCGCCCTGGTCTAAGAAGAGCCCACAACAAACTTAGCCGGGTAAATTTATTTTTTTGTTATCACCATCTTCCAGTAAATTTAAATTAAGCTATGAAGCTAGAGCAATTCACACCCAAGCTTTTTTATCGTTTAAATAATCCTTAATGTTATAATAGGATTTTTCTGTAAGCTTACGTTTTATATAAACTTTGAACTTATTGAGAGACAACTCAAAGATTTCATTTGGTAATTTGTTATAAAATAATATACAATTGCCCTTGAATGAATTTGCAATTTTGTGTAGGCTAGTAAACTGCACAACGAGTTTATTTTTGCTTCTAATATTTATATTGTTACAGTGCATTTTCTTTTTAAATTTTAATATATTTTTATGGACATAAATTAAATTTTCATATATGTTTCATACATATAACATGTTGTAGATAGTGATAGCCGAGAAGACGGATTTATTTTGTTGCACTCTGAGTGAACTCACAAATATAGCTATTTGGTTTTTATCATATACACTATAGTTATATATATTATTAAAATTTACATAACATGCTGCATTGTCGTATTAGGATAACTTTTTCCTGTAATGACAAAAATGTAAGATGGGAATAAATAAATAAATAAATAAATGTTACACTAATATTAGTGATGATAACTGGATTCGTTAACTTAAAACTAAAGCTAAAAGCGTTCCAAACACGCCCTTGTCTAAGAAGAGCCCACAACAAACTTAGCCAGGTTTTTTTTGCTATCACCATCTCACAGTCGAGTTAATGTTTGTGCTATGAAGTTAAGAGCAATTCATACCCAAGATTTTTTATCATACATGTAATCCTTAATATTATAATAGGATTCTTCTATAAGCTTACATTTTTAACTTATTGAGAGACTCTCAGATCTCAAGGATTTCATCTGGTAATTTGTTATAAAAAGATAATAAATAAAAATATAATAAATAGGCTGTAAATAAAAATATAATATAAAAATATAATAAATAAAAATATAATAAATGGTAATTACCATTAAATGAATAACTAATTTTATGCAGCCTAGTAGACTGCACTACAGGTTTATTTTTACTTCTAATATTAATGCTGTTACAGTCCACTTCATCTTTAAATTTTCTTATATTTTTATGCACATAAATCAAATTTCCAAACATGTATTGATTATGCACCGTCATAATTTTAGCTACTTTAAATTTATCTCTTAAAGTCTCGACTCGACTCGAGAGAAAGAAGAGATAAAATAGTGTAAATGGGTCATAGTTACCGAATAAAGAGTTATTATTATTTGTCGAGAACGGGAAATTAATTGCCAAAACGTAACAGGATAAGGAATATAAATCAGGACACTTCCACGAAACAGAAATAACTGTATCTCAAGCGATGTAACCTAGTTGGTCGGCATCCGATTTGTTTGAATTGGTTATTAGCTTTAATCAACTACTTGGAACTTTAATTGTTTCTTAGTAACCGATAACGACGCTTTGATGATTGCTTTTTGGCGTGTCCACTTTCGTGCGATTTCTTGATCCTCGACTTGTGTCTACGTAATCAACTCTATTGGTGATTTTCTTGAAACGTGCGTAGAGGATACATTGCCGAGGATCTGTTTGGTGTGGATTATACGGATTGAAGAAATTATAAATTACACCATACAGATTCTCCTGCTGTTCGCGGAGCATAGCAAATTAAGCTTAATTTTCATAATATATTATGGACTTGCGCAAAGTAACGCCTGCTTCTAACAGAATTAAGAAGGCGAGAAACACGGATTACAAAATAATTGAATCTTTTCTTAGTTTTATTTAAAGGTACGTACGAATCTTTTTATGCCTAGGTATGCCTTTTTATGCGTAAGGGTACAATAAAGTCGTATCGTCGTTTACTCGTAAAATTTTTTTCACTCGTTCACGAGTAAACGTTCATGCACCTAACATCAGTTAAGTTGTACATGCTGGCCGACTGTACAAACAAGTTTCATCAAGTTATGAGACTTATTCCTTACTCCTTCGAGAGCACAAAAAGACTACCAGTTACCCGCTCGGTTGTAAAAGCGACTACTTTTTATATGCATAGGGAATTGTCCAAGGACGCCCTTCACGGCACACTTCCATTCAAAATCGCTTCTAACTCGACGATTCTAGTGAGGGATGTGTATTATATATTACGTCTAATGGGATTTATCGATAAACTAACTGTTCGTCCGCTTTTAGTACGGTTTTTTACAATTCCTGTGGGGCCCGTTTGTTTTCATGGGATAAAACAGTTAGGTGAACCTAAGGTAATGTGTATAAAGAAACCAATCAATAATACGTCTATAGTGCAAGACTGAGTCGCAGTTATTATCGCCCGTCTCTGGAGCGAGAACCATACTTAAATTTCATCTAGTGAAACCAAAAACCAAAACTACACTTCTACCTTTGAACGAAATCTATTTGATTGGTTGCTCAGTTAGGGCGTGAAGGAAGGACAAACAGACAGACTTTCGCATTTATAAAATTAGAAATCAATTATAATGATTGGACTGACGATGAAATATTATTTGTCATTGTAACCACGCACAGATTAAATTCTGAAGTGATAATATGTAAATTTAACAACATTATATGCTATTGCGTAATTATTATAATCCGCGTTTATTACGGTTGTTACAAATGCCTTGAGAAGACGTAGTCTGTATTAATCTCAGTCTTCCTTACTCATTCTGTGCCAAAAATCAAGTTGATTGGTTGCTGAGTTAGGGCGTAAAGTAAGGTCAAACAAACAAGCAAACAAACACACTTTCTCATTTTTAATAGTAGTATGGATTATTCTCACTCACTTGATAAGCTACGATTAAAATGGGCAAAGCATACTCGAAACTTAAAATTTGTTTTTTATTCAAAGAGCGTACCTACCATTAACTAATACTCGATTTAACTTTACACTTACGTATTTTATATTTTTTATAATTTATCGATAGAACTCTCTATTGCAGAACTTGAATTTTATTCGTAATTTAAGAGTGAGTAAGTGCTCAAGTTACGATCGAAATCTAAAAGTTTAACTTAAAATATGTTTTTTTTTTAAATACATTAACACTTGGGTCATAATTCATCGTTAACTAGAGATTAATCGTCTAATTGCGCCCTTATAACTTAATCATTCAAGGGCTATGGATTTTATTAACCCAATATTTATTCCACTGCAAGTTAGCCTTTCATGAAAATCTCACCTGGTCGTAAGTGATATTGTAAACTTTAAATGTTTTTCATTGCTTATGTTTACCTATGACATGACATACCATCATACCATTTATCTGAAGACTGCAGTTCATCGGCTGATTTTAGTTCGAATTTTTTGCATGATTCAGGTCACCACACCTTCATATAAACCTATTGAAAGAACCGACCCAAATAATGTAGCTGGTTCTTAAATGTGTATTTATTTTCGCGATTTTTTTTTTAATTGTACATATGTGCATTAAGATAGGTCATGCTAAGTTTCGTGACGGCTTCGTCTCAGAAGAATCTGAAACCTTATCGGGTTATTAAAAGAGAAAAGATTTTATTTTCTAATTTTTTTTGTTAAATTTAAAGGAATAGTCTAATTTCGCCCTAACACTTGAATGCAATCTGAGATTGTTATACTTATGCAACATTGCTCCACTCCAAGTAATATTATCCTCACCTACTTATTAGACCACATTGTGCAAAAAGTAGGAAAATAGGTAAATACTGTAACTACCTACTAGTACTATTTACCTAGTAGTAATAAAACCACAATTACAACTTTATTATATTTTATTAGTTTACTGCGGTTTTCTGTTGTGGTTTTGTTGAAATATCATGTTTTATAGAACAACAGATTTAGGTTAGATTAAAATATAATGTCACAGGGAAAGATTATGTTGTCTCATACTAGTTTTTACTTGGGAAAATAGCTGTTTTTTTTCTTGTCACTGCTTAACATATATTATGCTATCCTTAAAACACATGAAATATATATAATTCTTTTGTACGTGTGTGTGTCACCTAACTCCTAAACGGCTGAAGCGCTTTGGATGAAATTTTGTGAGTAAAATATAAGGGAACCTTGTAGTTGGCGTTTCTGTCGGTTTGTCACCTAATTTTACAAAAAACGCGCGCTGCTTTTAAAGGCAGGGCGACGTCTAACGCGTATGCTGGTTATAATATATAGAAGTAAAATAAAGAGTAGGTACATAAAATATAGACTACACTTTCACATCATTTTTATATATATATTTCTTCTGTGCGTGTGTATGTCACTAAACTCCCCCTAGACGGCTGGACCGATTTGAATGAATTTTTCGGTATGCGTTTGGGTACATGGATGGTTTAGATTCACAAATCAACCCGACAGATGGCGCTGGGGTCAGCTATTATTAAGTTAATTTGAATTTAGTAAAACACGTGTATATCATCAAAATAACGATTTTGTGCCCCAATTTCGTTTATTATTGTTTCACGAAAATTCCATTTATAATTAAATGAAAACACGAGAAAAAACATTGAAGCTCCTATTTTTACTGAGCCTGATGAAATTCAAATTTATTCTTCCAAACGTTACATACCCATCTGTTCGGTAACATGAAAATTGTAAGATTTTGTATGAGATATAGTTATTCGCGATTATACGAGTCTCGATATTCCGTTCATTGTTTACAATAATTTAATGCATTAAGATTTCAATGTTCTAGAGAAGATGCCCCGTATCCTATACTAACTACCATACAAAGTCCGCGACGAAAACTAGCGCTGTCAAATTTTTCTTTCTGATAACGACTCGTTGGCAACTTGTGATGATCAGGGTTTTCGGTTGCTTCAGAGCTATGCTAAGTTCTTATATTAAATGCAGATTAACTGCTAGGGAGCGAGGGAAGTCAGTAATGAAGAGTGGCATCTTCTCTATTAATATAACTCAACTCTATGCACTTTGATGCGTATATACAATGTTTTCTATTGCAGTGAGAGGATTGTCACAAGGTAATGGATGTAAGGATGTAACTTGAAATCAAAAATGGTTTCAAAAGCCCTGTGATAATAGATTTTGAACCCTTTTCCAGAGCATATTTTTTGACGGCCGACGGGCGCAGTGGGTCTGCTGCTTTCTGAGTCCTAGGTCGTGGGTTCGATTCCCACACCTTAAAAGTATTTATATGTATTATATTCATAAAAATATTACATATATATATATAACAGCTATAACAGCTATCTTAGTACCCATAACACAAGCTACGCTTACTTTGGGGCTAGATGGCCATGTATATATTTATTATTTATTTATTATTTTTACTATCATTATTTCCCAGTGTTATCCACATCAAAAATCCCGCGCAATTGGAAAGGATATTCCTAGTTCCTAGCTGATTGAAAAAAATAATGCAAAACTAAAAAAAACTAAATTTATCGATATATTTTTTTCAAATCTCTATTCGTCAGACAGATGGACTGGTCTCTATACAAGTTTAGCGGCAGGAATTGTCTGGAATCAGGTTAGACGAGTATTCATGTATGTCTTATTTGTCATGTGTATGTATGTATGTATGTTTGTATGACATGTCTGTGGGAAACCGCCTTATTAAAGATTTAGCTCAAGCTTAGAATAGAATTTGAACTCTATTTCCTTATATAATTTAGGTTATATTCTCTCATTGGAATATATTATATGGGTTTTATTCTCTTACAAGAACTTAGATCGTATTCTCTTACTAGAATTTGGGGTCTATTATTTTAATAGAATTTGAAGTTTATTCTTTTTATAGAATTTAGTAGGGTATAATCTTTGAATAGAATTTCGGGTTTATTCTTTTATAATAGAATCAGGTCTATTCTTTCAATACAATTAAGGGTTTATTGTATTTGGTTGTGGAGGCGGATTCTAAATTTATTATAAAAAAATCGCGGTCGTTTGGCCTAAATGCGTCAGTGAAAATAAATCGATTGTACTCAACATTGATCAAAGCTGAACTGCGTATAATAATAATATATATAATAATTATAAAAGAATATTCACATCTTACAACGTTTAATCGAATTACAAGATTATAAACTCAAACATCAATCTGTCTGAACTTGTAGAACACTGTTAATTAACTACAAAAAAAATCTTCAATCTTCCCTTGACACTTCTGTCTGCACTGCCCTGTACCTCTACTTTTCCCGCCATTTTTTATAACCTTCCTTTTTAATCATTTTGAATTCCTAGTACAACTTATACCGACCACAGATTATGCATAATTTTGACCGGTCTGAACGAAGATACCTTTTTATCTTTAACTAAATGTACTTACAAAGGCAGAATTGCTAAAAGGCAGAAAAATAACTATCTTCATAGATATTGCAGTTATCATGGTCATAATCTTCAGATATTATTAAAAAATGCGATGGTTCCCAACTTTCAAGTCAGCGTCGCATTTACAAGTTAAGAAATTTGTCACAGCATCCGCGCCCTAACAAAGCTAGTAAAAATAGATAGGTACTTGTTAGTAAAACAGATGGGCGCAAAAAATAAGACATCCTCATTTTGAAACTAATAAAACCATTAGGTAGAAATAATAAATTTTGATTTAAAAAAATAAAACCATCCCAACTGGTTGAGCTTGGTGAACTTCACATAATTGCACAGTACCACTGCACAAAAACTATTGAAAAAATAATTGTCTTGAATTTTTTGAAGTACAGTAAGCAAGCATCGCGGTACACTGTATACTTTCTACGGCGCTCAGGTTAAGAAGCCCTGCCCTAATCGGTTTCTACGCGACAACGTACCGGAACGCTTAGTTACTTGACGACACATCTTTGTCGTGGCTTTTTACCACCCGGTAACTAGCCAAAATACCGAATACTCCAGACCAGACCAGAGAAAATCAGAAATTAAAAATTCTGCCATATTAATAGATAAAAGACCATAGTTTCATGTAAAAAAAAAAAATTAAATTCCATTACCATACGGAACAATAACAAATAAATAGATAAAATATTAAGAAAATATAAAAGAAAGACCTATCATACATAATCGTGGCGTTGTCATACTCGCATCGTAGTCGTGTCGTAGCAGGCACGTAATCACGCGTAGTGTACGAAATGAAAAACACAGCGCTGTCGCGTTCCAAACACGCGGGCCCCGGGCAACGATCTCCTCGCCATAGATTAACCGACGCAGATGCGGTGCCGAATTTGAGCTTTATGTCATTATGGCAAATATACTCTCAATTAATCTTCGTCAATAGCCTATAATAAAATAAATAAATATACTACGACAATACACACATCGCAATCTAGCCCCAAAGTAATCGTTAGCTTGTGTTATGGGTACTAAGATGAATAATACACATAAATACTTATAATATACATATAAATACACCAAGACACAGAAAATCAGTCATGTTTATCACACAAATATTTGTCCACGGTCTTGGAGTTAGAAAGCAGGGTCGCTGCCCACTGCGCCAATCGGACGTCGACAGTTTACTGCTGGACTAAAGGCGTTGCCAACGGAGAAGTTTGCCTATAATCACCAAGCTGGGCACCTACCAATCTGGGTTGGTGGTCACAGTAGATGGTAGTGGTATAAGCAAAGAGAACGCTGCAGCTAGTTCTCTCTTATATTTCCTTAGTCGCCTCGTACGACACCCGCGGGAAGAGGAGTGGTGGTGACGACTGCTTCCTGATCTGTCGTCACCACGCCGTTTACGCCACGATTACTCTTAATTCATTGCTAATCTTATAAATGTGAAAGTTTGTTAGTTGGTTCCTTTTCCGTTTCGCCTTCTTTTACGCAGAAACGAAAAAACGCTTTGTAGTTATTTTATACTTAAGAACGTAGATTTGACGAAGCAAACCAACGGATTATAATGGTTGTGACTGAATGCGTGCAATTTTATAAGGGCTATCGTTTGGCCTACGTTGACGCTTTGGCATCTATGGTCATAATTTTTGTAGGTCTTGTATGCAATTGCAAAGGGTGTCAATATTTTAGTCCATTTCCTATCAATTTATTAGAAAATCAGGGCGAAAAATTTATAATTTCGTGGAGTTTTAGTGGTGTGATAAATTTTCGCATGTATAAATTGTTGCAAAAAGTTGTTTAAGACTTTTTCAAGTCGGTATTAATAAAATTACGAAGTCTACTGTTTAAAATTATGATAATTGTATATAAAAACACATATGTGACTTATTTGTAAATAATGTATTTATTTATAATATTAATTATGTTTATTTAATTAAAATTAATGGGAAACGACATAGTTCTAGCATACCGTGCTCTGAGAATAAAATTAGTCATGAATAGTGTCGACACGCTATTAGCTGTGTAGAAACACTGTACAATTAATTAATATTATCCATCAAAGTCATGCAATATTGAAACCTGAAGCCTTAGTACAAAATTTTACAACTCGCAAATACCAATGGTAAAACATTACCGTAAAATGAAACTCTATTCTCTAACGACATTTGTACCAAATCACTTTAATATTCGTAAGTAATGGAATCAATGATATTCAAAATTAAAAAAAAATAAACAAATAAACGAAAGAAAGTTTTATTATTTAATCAGGGGACTTTTAAAAACACTATCCATACTAATCGATAATGATATAATAAATTGCGAAAATGTATCTACGTTTTGAGCTTATTTTATATTTGTTAAATTACTTATAAAATTAAAACAAAATTAGGCCAATTTAACTGAAATAGTGTTTCGACTTTCGTTTCATGAAATCAACCATGCGGTGTGCCATCTCGCACTAAGGGGATCATATTAGTATGAATTCCAAGGCCGGTACTAATTGTTTACTCAAAGTTCTAAATTGTATTAATTAAATATAACATATATTCACTTAGAACATATGCACCGGAATTTTCCTCATTCATTTGTATTCCAATCTGAAGGTTGTCAATTACTCATACACATAAAGTATATATTCACAATATAAATCCACCACAAGTAGGCAAGGTGTCTATATCGCTCTGTTTGAGGCCAACCTATTGGTTACCTGTGGAATCATTTAGTCGTTGAAAAGTCAAAGTATCTTTGTTCAAGTAGGCCTATAGGCGGCACTTTGCATTACATGAGAATTACATGGTAGTGAGACGATGGCGATAAACATATTCGTAAACTTAAAACTAAAGCAACGAGGGTTCCAAACGGTCTAAGAAGCAGCCCACAAAAAACTTAGCCTAGTGTTTTTTTGTTATCACCATCTGTGAGATGGTGATAACAAAAATGATTTGTCACTTAAAATTATTAGAAGAGCAACCTGGTTGCTGATGGGATGACAGACCCTCAACCCTTTAGTATTTGCCCTATAACCCAAGATATTTATGCCCCAAACGGCAGATATAATAAATATTTTCCTATATTTAAACTGATTAGTCCCTTCCGCTTTAGTAACGCTTGTCCCCTCCGATGACAGTAGCATGTAGGTATTGCATCCATACAAGAAACCTATCTTGCCTTTTCACTGTATCAAGTCTACTTTAGGCTTCCAATGGCTGCTATGGATTTACTAATCAACTTAATCAACAGTTTACGAAGTCAATAAATATATTTATTCTTGCTACCACTAGTACCACGTGTTAGTACCCTCATCAACTAGTACGTAACACATAAAATTGCGTTATAATATTTAGAGAGATATTACAATGGGAAAATAACAATATGGCGCGTCGGCACGGTTTATTCTTTGCACAACGTCACGCCACCGGTCGTTAATGAAGTTTTTTTTCTGGTATCTTACGCACGGCGTGTTAGGCCAGCTGACCTTGCGGCGCTCGCTAGACGAATATAGACGTTACTAATAACACTACAACGGCGCAATGTGCTCGCGCAGCAGTGAGGCACTCGCGGGAGCGAGGCGAGCGCCTTCCTACCTGTCCCTCCCAACGGTGCGCGCTCACCGGCGCGAAAGCTTCATCAGAGTCCTCACGTTGTAATAACTCTACAACGACTCAATGTGCTCGCGCGGCAGGGAGGCACTCGCGGGAGCGCGGCGAGTGCCTTTCTACCTGTCCTATTCATCGGTGATCGCTCACCGACGTGAGAGCCTCAACAGAGTCCACACGTTGTAATAACACTACAACGGCGCAATCTGCTCGTGCGGCGCGTGCCTTCCTACCTGTCCTACCCGACGGTGCCCGCTCACCGGCGCGAGAGACTCAACAGAGTCCACACGTTGTAATAACACTACAAGGCGCAATGTGCCGCGCGAGCACATTGCGGGAGCGAGGCAGGCATCGCCCGCCCTACCTGTCCCTGCCGACGGTGCCAGAGCCTCAGCAGAACACACTTTACTATTAAGTTATATGACTTATACTTACTTTTTCAAATGTTAACTATATCCTCGTACAACACTGGTCGGTTGCAAAAGCATATCTTTATATATATAAATCTCCTGTCACGATGTTTGTCCGCGATGGACTCCTAAACTACTTAACCGATTTTAAATTAAATTGGCACACCGTGAGCAGTCTGGTCCAACTTAAGAGATAGGATAGCTTAGATCTTTAAGTAAAGTCACAATTTTATTTTATTTCAAATTATTTGTCTATAATTAATTGACAGTCACATGTTATATGTATATACAACTATACTCATTTAAGGCTTAGCGATACTGAATACTTTAAAAACAAAATCAAACGCAGACGAAGTCGCGGGCAACAGCTAGTATTATATATAGATCAGCGATAAACATAAGTAATCATAGAATTTGTAGTTATAGATACTTATGTAGGTTAGCTAGTCAAGACCTTACTTTCAAAATTTAAAAAAAACGCTGGAGTGGTCCTCACGCCAATGATAAGTAGCATCTCTATTTTTATTTTACTTCAAAATTTATAATCTTTGAAGATATTTAGATATATTAATATTATTTGATTATTTCCAAAGAATTCTATGCCGACACAGGTGCCTAGGTAGGTACCAAACAATTAAACAAAACTATAAACAGCCGACTTACTAGAAACGGAATAAATAAGTGATATCTGCATATCGTCTGAGAAAAGTACAGAAATCCTTTGTGGGGATGGGTATATGCTTTTATAACATGATACCGAAGGTAATATTGGATCTACCTTTACCTAAGTTTAAACAATATATTAAAACACATTTAACAAATCGTGGTTAATACACGATTGATGAATTCCTGAAAAACGACAAGGCTGCTTGAAAGCAGGCCACTTCGCACTCTCATCTCTAACAAACAGAAAAATTCTAAAGATTGTTAAAAAACTTAAACTATAAAATGATGTTGGAAAAGAGCAATCTGCTTAGTTTCTTGCCGGCTCTTCTCAGTGGAATCTGCCTTCCGAACCGGTGGTAGAGTCAATACAAACAAACTGACTTGACGTTTCAAAAGTACTACTTGAAATAAATGAATTTTTAATTTTGATTTTTTTTTTGTACGTATGTGTAATTTCAAAATGAAGAATTTCTAATACTTGATGCTCTTTTATACGAGGGCTATAGATCTTTAACCCATCATAGTACCGGAACCCTAAATACGCGGTGAATAGAAAACCTCTAACGATAATAAGTGACATACGCACAACAACAAGGTGAATATAATTGCCACGCGTAATGAGGACTTACATAATAAAAGAAGCTAGAACCTCCCTTTTTCTTGAAAATTAACAATCACCTTTTTAAAATAAATAAAGAAAAGAGATTTTCTCCTTGTACTTATATATTTTTTAATATTTTAAAACATACAAAACATCTACATCATAAAAGAAGCATGAACCTCCCTTTTTCTTGGAAATTAACAATCTCCTTGTTAAAATAAATAAAGAAAAGAGTCCTTGTACTTCATATGTAAAAATGTATAATGAATGAATGAATGAATGAAAACACTTTTATTGTACACCAAAGAAAAGTAGTTACAGAGATATAAATACAAAGCAAGAGAGTACAATTTGGTGGTGGTATAATGTACTTATACATTTTTTAATATTTTTACCATATTATAAGCCCGTGACAGAAACCAGACTATGTTTAGTTTATTCTGCATTTTGACATAGCATAGTCATGAAACAGATAATAAGAAAAACTTGTGAGACAAACAATAGTGTGTAGAGAAAAATAAAAGGATTTGTAGTATAAATTTTATTTTAATTTGCCTCCTGCTATTTTGTTTGAACCATGCTGAAGAAAAAGTGTGTAGAGTAAAAAAACTATTTTTACTATTAATTTTATTTTAATTTGTATCCTAATAGTTTGTTGTTATTATTTAAATCATGCTGAGAAAACCTGTAAGTACGTTTTTAGTATCTACATTATATTTTTTTAAGCTTGTTTGAAATTTTTTTTTGTTTTTCTTTAATCTTCGTAACCTGTTTGCTATTGGATTAAAAGAAAGCAATCTTCATGCCAGTTTGATGATTCAGTGTAGGCTAACGGCACAGATCTTTTTACAAAGAGTTTTTAAGTTTTGACTCGTCACGCTACTCCAATGTGGGTTAGGGGTGATAAGGACCGGGATGGGATATACGGCGGCGGTCTAGGTCAGATAAACCTATGCGTTACAGGTTGAAGGCCCGACTCAAGAATCGAACCCGGGTCCTCGTGAACCATTTTAACCGCTAGACCAACGAAGAAAATATTACTGACTAACTGTTGCCCGCGTTGTTCGTCCAGGTTTATTACATTGTACTCTTCGTCATTTCAACTAACTCTATGCCATATATCAAGTTGATTGGTAACTTAGAGTGGCAGGAGGCAACAAACAAATACACTTACGCAAATATAATATTAGATACTTTTATTCCGGGGAATAAGTTAATTTAAAAGTCAATACAAACGAAAAAGTAACAATTTAGAACGGGCTCTGTAACTTGTCACAAAGGGTAACTATACGCTTCATGGGCCTTACAATAACAGCTGGTGATGATTCATGCAAATTACGCCCTAATGTGTCTAGTTTTTTGGTCTATAATCGCTTACGAACGGGCATAGAAATTAGAGTAGAATGTTTGCAAACGTTTTTTTTAATTCAGGACAAATTTTATCTGAAGATTGCGTTGGACCTGATTTGTGTGTGTGTGTGTTCCGTATGTAATTCTATTTATTTATTTAGCAATTTCTACAGTGTTACGTTTTATAACAATCGATTTTAGTTATCGATTTAATCGATTTAATTTAATTTATAAGTGAGCATATTTATTAATGTCGAGTTTGTTTGTTTAAATTTAATTATGATACATTGAAATATATAAATACAATTTGAGTAAAAACTGTGAGTATATATATGGGATTCGAGATGAATTTATTACTAGGTATGTAGAAATAATTCAAGTCCGATCATTTGTTTATGTCTTATTTATTTCTGTATAATTATTTTCCAGCTGTTTTGTGTACTTTTGTTGACCGCGTAATACATTGATGTTTGTTCTTGAAATAAATTAGTACACAGGTATATAAAGTTTGTTTTGAATTATCTATACCATAATATATATCTTTATTGAAATATCTAATGGTGCGCCTTTTAACGGGAACCTACCCTACGCCATCACGGCAAACAACATGACGCTTAATTGTGCCACCGCAAATTTACGTCTGTAATTAAAGCAATAAGAAAAAAACATATCATGTTTATTATACAAAAATTATATATTTTTTAATAAATATTTCTTTTATTAAAAATGCTGTCATATCTGCCAGGCAGCCTATGTCGCCAAACAACTAAAAAAACTTTCTAAAATAAGGAATTTCAGGAAATTCACTTAGTAAATAATTACTTTATGGAAACCCTAAATAAGATCACGCCTTGCTTCAAAGAAATGTAACAAATGGTTCCGTTATCGTAGATTCTGTTGATTCCAACATCAATTATTATAAATTGTCCTTTGCGATGTTATTGAAATCATTGAATGTCTCGTTTTGAGGGGGAATCGAGGGGGAGAGCCAAGGAAGGCTGTTTGGACGGACGTTCAAATATGTTACGCATTATAATCACACACAGGTGGGAAATGGGGGTGTTTTTACCAATTTATTGATATTTACGTTCATTCTTGACAATACATTAAAAACGATTTTGAAAAAAATGCGCCAAGCGAATAAGATTAGCGTATTGAGGATTTTTGCACATACTGAAAAGGTTTTTCAGTATGTGCACAAATTCATGAGTTATATATTTCCTATTCTTAACTATTTTCAGTTTTTGATTTAGGCACCATGAGAAATGGACTAAAATGTTGACGGCCCTTTATTCCGTTTTTTTTGCTATGTTAACTTATTACTGGCCTACTATAGGATAGGGCACGGGTCCCACGTTTTCGATCGCGCCAGGGAGGTCTTTTTGACGACCTCCCTGGCACAACAGTAAGCGCTGTGAATTTACGTAGGGGGTCCCGGGTTCGGTCCCGGCTAGGGCATATTGGGAATTGATAATTTTTGAATTTTCTCTGGTCTTAGCCGTGGCTAGTTACCACCCTACCGACAAAGACGTGCCGCTAAGCGATTTAGTGTTCCGGTGCGTTGTCGCCTGGAAAGCGATTAGGGGTATGACTACCATACTCCCTAACAGGTTAGCCCACTACCAGTCTGGTGGACAACCAGGTGAGATTGCAGCCAAGCTAACTTGAAGTGGAATAAAAAAAAACTCCTTGCCAAAAATCAAGTTGATCTGTTGCTTAGTTATGGCGTAAAGAAAGCACAAACGAAAAGTATTATGTCAATACCCAAGTAAACCTGAACATTAATTATAAATCGTCCTACGTGATGTTGTTGAATTCATTGATGTCTTGTTTGAAGGGTGAAAGGGGAGGGAGGGTTCCGAGGGGGAGAATCACGACACACGAGCAGCGCGTAATAATTGGACTGACGATCAAATATTATTTCACATTGATACGACGCACAGATTAAATTCTAAATTGATATAATTTCATTGAATTCACACCAAGCGTACATACTTTTCCGTGATTATTATAAATTGCAATTTTGTTTGTTTAGGTAGTTTAGCTAGCGTTTGATAAGTTAATGTGTCTTTTCCATACAAACTTTCATCCGCTATCCTAAAGTGCGGCCAATTTATCCGCCGACGTAAACAAACATATGACAGGTCGTGTACATTATAGATTAGGTTAGGTTAGTTTATTTTAGTATTTCAGAGGTAAACAACATTCTTTGAAATTTTTACAAAGCACTAAAATAAAAATTTATCTGAATTTTTGCAGAAGACTTAAATGTTGATTACCCCTTCACTAATCGAATGAGATGACATTTGTTTGTTTACAGTTAGTCCGCGGATAAATTGGCAGTACTTTGCACAATATACCCCGATCAACCGAGTTGCAATGCCAACCCGCGGTTCACTTTGCTTGTTTCAGCTCTTTAGAGTCGTAGCGTAGCCTAAAACTTCCTCAAGGCTTGGGCAACAATAAGTTTCATAGATAAGGGTCAAATAAAAAAAAAAACTTGAGCTTTATTGTTACTTTTTTTCCACTACAAGTTATCGTCGACTGCAATCTTTTTTTGGTAAGTGGTATAGACCTTATTTTTTTTTTTTTTTTTACCACGCACACATCGCCATCTAGTCCCAAAGTAAGCGTAGCTTGTGTTATGGGTACTTAAATAATATACATATAAACACCCAGATACTGAAAAACATTCATGCTCATCACAAAATCATTTTTCTGTTGTGGGAATCGAACCCACGGCCTTGGACTCAGAAAGCAGGGTCGCTGCAAACTGCGCCAATCGGGCCGTCAAAACTGGTAATTGATGATGCACCTAGCTGGTAGCGGGCCAACATTTTAGGGGTATGGCAATTACATATGTATATTAATCCCATTCCCCTAGTCGGTCCACACGACATCGTACCGGAACGCTCAATCGCTTCGCAACACCTCTGTCAACAAGCCACTGCCGGATTCTCCCATCCTAGAGAAAATTCAGAAATTATAAATAGTTTGAAGCCGGGAACTCCTCTTTTAACGCCAGGGAGATCTTATCTTAATATATATAAATCTCCTGTCACGATGTTTGTCCGCGATGGACTCTTAAACTACTTAACCGATTTTAAATTAAATTGGCACACCGTGAGCAGTCTGCTCCAACTTAAGAGATAGGATAGCTTAGAACTTTAATTATAGTCGCAATTTTATTTTATTGCTAATTATTTGTCTTTAATTAATTGACAGTCACATGTTATACATATATATACTACTATACTCATTTAAGGCTTAACGATACTGAATACTTTAAAAACAAAATCAAACGCAGACGAAGTCGCGGGCAACAGCTAGTTACTTATATATTATAATCAAAGATAGACAATTCAAATTCAAAATTCATTTATTTCAAGTAGGTCTAATATAAGTACTTCAAGGATGTATGTTTTTGTAGTGACTACCACGGGTACAGAAGGCAGAAACTAGCGGGAAGAAGCGGTAAGTGAGTTACTTATCGCAGTTGCTCTTTTCCCGGAGCTGTGTTCCAAGGGAGTTCGTGTATAATATATACGATATTATAAGTAGGTTCAGATAGATCATGTGGTACCTACCACGGTATAATATTTTGCCATAGATTTAAGAACATACAGAACCCTCATCCAGCCACTGTCCTATGCGGTGCATCGTGGCCAAAAACTGTGAAAACGTCCCGCACACATCTCACTTCACACCCGGCGAATGCTGCTGGGACTCAAACATTTTCTATTTTCCATAGGTATTTTATAGTGAACGTTTTTTTGTTGTAATAAATAAATAAATATACTAAGACAATACAAAGTAAGCGTAGCCTGTGTCATGGGAACTAAGATAGTTGATGAATATTTTTATGAATATAATACATATAAATACTTATAATATGCAGATAAACACCCAGGCACACTGAAAAACATTCATGTTCATCATACAAACATTTTTCTAGTTGTGGGAATCAAGCCCACGAAGAAAGCACGGCCTTGGTCGCTGCACACTGCGCTAACCAGCTGTCTATGTTAAAACATTAGAGGTAAAATAATAACTGTCAACTGCTAAATCGACTGAAGTGACAAATCGTCTGTTCGAGAATCACTGCTAAAGTGGATTGGTTTTTGATGCGTCAATATTAGTCGTGTGCACGGTTTCTGTATGTTCATAATTTTGTGTTGATTCGCATATAATTTCGTGGGCCTCACGCACCGGCTGTTTTATCTCCATACCAGGGTAGCAGACAGACTGCAGAATACGTTAAAGTACTCTGAATCTACGCGTCACCGCAACACACATTGCTGTAATAATAACCTTTGAGCGAAACGTTATACGTGTGTATGTGTGCTTGTGTGACGTCATTGTCGTATCATAGTCAAATTTCAACTATTTATTCATACAGGCCCCTAGATGGCACTGTGATGCGTGTACGTTACATATATAATTTAATGTATAAATGTTAATGAGATTATTGCTATAACTACATTCGCAAAATTTCCAAACGCGCCCTGGTCTAAGAAGAACCCCACAATAAACTTCCACGGTTGTTCTTTTTGTTATCACTATCTCATATTGTCAATTAAAATAATTTAAAAAGCATCGTGGTTAATGCATTCTTTCACGATAATAGGACTTTGTTACTAGCTTACGTTTAATATGTATATACACACGTACACTCGGCGTCACAGAAATCGCACCTGTCTGAAAATGAGGGTTTAACCGATAATATCACCAAGCCAGTACTTGTTTTTTTATCTTCCTGTATAACTTTTTGTCTGTTTCTGTTCGTCATTTTTTTCACAATAAACATCTTTTTTTTTAACACTGATAAAGGTTTTTTATAGTCAATATTTATCAACTTTTTGAACAAATACCATTACAATACCTTATACCATAACCTTGATCAACAGGGCTTAAAACTGATTTAAATTTATTTTTTCAAAGGGTGCGATTTTTATGACGCTGAGTGTATATATATTTTTGTGTATTTCTGCCGCTAAGCAGCACTGTTGTAAGGGCGGGCGTGGTTGCTGGTGTAATTACAGGCACATGATTCTTAACACTTACGCCTAAGGTTGATGGTTAGAGGGCGAAAGGACGCGTTTCTTGCATGCCCTGCGAAGTGTTATAGAAGATTGTTTTCCACTTACTATCAGGTGGATCATCTGCGTCGTCGTTAATTAAAAAAAAAATATCTAGATGTCTTGAGTAGGGTTTTCGCTGCGGGAATGAATCTTCAATCGATCAATAAAATTTTTTGAGCAACCCTATTCAATATGAATTTAAAAACAGAACTATTGGATTAGGCGTTACTTTGCGGAAATCCATGATATATTATCAAAATTAAGCTTAATTTGCTATTCTCCGCGAAAAGCAGGAGAATATAAAACAATGTTGACTTTACAATGAATAATTGTTAAGTCTTAACAATTTTTCATTGTAAAGTCAACATCTCCTGAGGATGCTCCGGTTTCGGAGCGAAACATGCGTAGAGGTTATATTGCTGAAGATCTGTTTGGTGTGGAATATAAGGATTGAAGAAAATATAAATAACACCACACAGATTCTCCTGCTTTTCGCGCAGTATAGCAAATTAAGCTTAATTTTGATAAAAACAGAACTGTTTGTCATTTCTTTCGATTATCTATTTATATCGTTTTGGTACATATTATATGTAGATATTTAAAACTTAACTTGTTGTGCATGACACTAGATAGCTTTCGTTCTGTCAAAAGCCCGAACTAAAAAAATGTAGGCTAATTTGAGGTCTAATGCAATGCATTGGGCAGCGACCCTGCTTTCTGAGTCGAAGGTCGTGGGGTCGATTCCCACAACCAGAAAATGTTTGTGGGATAAAAACGAATGTTTTTCAGTGTCTGGGTGTTTATCTGTAAGTATTTATGTTTATTATTCATAAAATTATTCACCAGTCATCTTAGTACCCATAACACAAGCTACGATTACTTTGGGACTAGATGGCGATGTGTGTATTGTCGTAGTATATTTATTTATTTATTTATTTCTATATATATGCCATCCATATAAAGAATAGATACACTGTATAATCATTAATAATTTTGGATTATAGTTTATTGTCCGAGTACAGTTATCACTTACAGGTTAAAAATAATTAAATTAAGTTAAAAGCAAAAATAGTAAGAATAAAAGAATTCATATTGAACACTTGAAAATAATGATTAAAATAAAAATAAAAACAATTTAAAAAATATGACTCGTATAATATACAGTATAATTTTGCCTTGAAGCTAAATAATTTACTGCGATGTTCGAGTATTTCTATACTCGAAAACGACTCTTCGATAGCGAAGGAGCTAATTTTGTACTAAGGCTACTGTATTCTGTGGCCGTCATCACAGATATATAAACAGAACTCACTAATGAGTGAAGGGATACGGAACCAAAAAAAAGGGCGCCTGATCCAACTTAGTGGATTTTCATAATATTTATTATTGAAAGCGGCTCAAGGACACTCGGGGATTGATTGGGTAAACATAATAGCGTCTGTCGTAGCAACTTGAGCAATTTATTACCAATCAGAGTCTCGTGGTATCAAGCCTTGGCTAACAGAAGAATATTGGAATGAAGGAGGCGTTACTTTGCGGAAATCCATAATATATTATGGAAATATAAAGCTTAATTTGCTATATATACCGCGATGGACTCTTAAACTACTTAACCGATTTTAAATTAAATTGGCACACCGTGAGCAGTCTGCTCCAACTTAAGAGATAGGATAGCTTAGAACTTTAATTATAGTCGCAATTTTATTTTATTGCTAATTATTTGTCTTTAATTAATTGACAGTCACATGTTATACATATATATACTACTATACTCATTTAAGGCTTAACGATACTGAATACTTTAAAAACAAAATCAAACG
Source organism: Pararge aegeria (assembly GCF_905163445.1). Taxonomy (NCBI): domain Eukaryota; kingdom Metazoa; phylum Arthropoda; class Insecta; order Lepidoptera; family Nymphalidae; genus Pararge; species Pararge aegeria. The sequence goes on from NC_053189.1 coordinate 16,990,542, forward strand.
CAGACGAAGTCGCGGGCAACAGCTAGTTACTTATATATTATAATCAAAGATAGACAATTCAAATTCAAAATTCATTTATTTCAAGTAGGTCTAATATAAGTACTTCAAGGATGTATGTTTTTGTAGTGACTACCACGGGTACAGAAGGCAGAAACTAGCGGGAAGAAGCGGTAAGTGAGTTACTTATCGCAGTTGCTCTTTTCCCGGAGCTGTGTTCCAAGGGAGTTCGTGTATAATATATACGATATTATAAGTAGGTTCAGATAGATCATGTGGTACCTACCACGGTATAATATTTTGCCATAGATTTAAGAACATACAGAACCCTCATCCAGCCACTGTCCTATGCGGTGCATCGTGGCCAAAAACTGTGAAAACGTCCCGCACACATCTCACTTCACACCCGGCGAATGCTGCTGGGACTCAAACATTTTCTATTTTCCATAGGTATTTTATAGTGAACGTTTTTTTGTTGTAATAAATAAATAAATATACTAAGACAATACAAAGTAAGCGTAGCCTGTGTCATGGGAACTAAGATAGTTGATGAATATTTTTATGAATATAATACATATAAATACTTATAATATGCAGATAAACACCCAGGCACACTGAAAAACATTCATGTTCATCATACAAACATTTTTCTAGTTGTGGGAATCAAGCCCACGAAGAAAGCACGGCCTTGGTCGCTGCACACTGCGCTAACCAGCTGTCTATGTTAAAACATTAGAGGTAAAATAATAACTGTCAACTGCTAAATCGACTGAAGTGACAAATCGTCTGTTCGAGAATCACTGCTAAAGTGGATTGGTTTTTGATGCGTCAATATTAGTCGTGTGCACGGTTTCTGTATGTTCATAATTTTGTGTTGATTCGCATATAATTTCGTGGGCCTCACGCACCGGCTGTTTTATCTCCATACCAGGGTAGCAGACAGACTGCAGAATACGTTAAAGTACTCTGAATCTACGCGTCACCGCAACACACATTGCTGTAATAATAACCTTTGAGCGAAACGTTATACGTGTGTATGTGTGCTTGTGTGACGTCATTGTCGTATCATAGTCAAATTTCAACTATTTATTCATACAGGCCCCTAGATGGCACTGTGATGCGTGTACGTTACATATATAATTTAATGTATAAATGTTAATGAGATTATTGCTATAACTACATTCGCAAAATTTCCAAACGCGCCCTGGTCTAAGAAGAACCCCACAATAAACTTCCACGGTTGTTCTTTTTGTTATCACTATCTCATATTGTCAATTAAAATAATTTAAAAAGCATCGTGGTTAATGCATTCTTTCACGATAATAGGACTTTGTTACTAGCTTACGTTTAATATGTATATACACACGTACACTCGGCGTCACAGAAATCGCACCTGTCTGAAAATGAGGGTTTAACCGATAATATCACCAAGCCAGTACTTGTTTTTTTATCTTCCTGTATAACTTTTTGTCTGTTTCTGTTCGTCATTTTTTTCACAATAAACATCTTTTTTTTTAACACTGATAAAGGTTTTTTATAGTCAATATTTATCAACTTTTTGAACAAATACCATTACAATACCTTATACCATAACCTTGATCAACAGGGCTTAAAACTGATTTAAATTTATTTTTTCAAAGGGTGCGATTTTTATGACGCTGAGTGTATATATATTTTTGTGTATTTCTGCCGCTAAGCAGCACTGTTGTAAGGGCGGGCGTGGTTGCTGGTGTAATTACAGGCACATGATTCTTAACACTTACGCCTAAGGTTGATGGTTAGAGGGCGAAAGGACGCGTTTCTTGCATGCCCTGCGAAGTGTTATAGAAGATTGTTTTCCACTTACTATCAGGTGGATCATCTGCGTCGTCGTTAATTAAAAAAAAAATATCTAGATGTCTTGAGTAGGGTTTTCGCTGCGGGAATGAATCTTCAATCGATCAATAAAATTTTTTGAGCAACCCTATTCAATATGAATTTAAAAACAGAACTATTGGATTAGGCGTTACTTTGCGGAAATCCATGATATATTATCAAAATTAAGCTTAATTTGCTATTCTCCGCGAAAAGCAGGAGAATATAAAACAATGTTGACTTTACAATGAATAATTGTTAAGTCTTAACAATTTTTCATTGTAAAGTCAACATCTCCTGAGGATGCTCCGGTTTCGGAGCGAAACATGCGTAGAGGTTATATTGCTGAAGATCTGTTTGGTGTGGAATATAAGGATTGAAGAAAATATAAATAACACCACACAGATTCTCCTGCTTTTCGCGCAGTATAGCAAATTAAGCTTAATTTTGATAAAAACAGAACTGTTTGTCATTTCTTTCGATTATCTATTTATATCGTTTTGGTACATATTATATGTAGATATTTAAAACTTAACTTGTTGTGCATGACACTAGATAGCTTTCGTTCTGTCAAAAGCCCGAACTAAAAAAATGTAGGCTAATTTGAGGTCTAATGCAATGCATTGGGCAGCGACCCTGCTTTCTGAGTCGAAGGTCGTGGGGTCGATTCCCACAACCAGAAAATGTTTGTGGGATAAAAACGAATGTTTTTCAGTGTCTGGGTGTTTATCTGTAAGTATTTATGTTTATTATTCATAAAATTATTCACCAGTCATCTTAGTACCCATAACACAAGCTACGATTACTTTGGGACTAGATGGCGATGTGTGTATTGTCGTAGTATATTTATTTATTTATTTATTTCTATATATATGCCATCCATATAAAGAATAGATACACTGTATAATCATTAATAATTTTGGATTATAGTTTATTGTCCGAGTACAGTTATCACTTACAGGTTAAAAATAATTAAATTAAGTTAAAAGCAAAAATAGTAAGAATAAAAGAATTCATATTGAACACTTGAAAATAATGATTAAAATAAAAATAAAAACAATTTAAAAAATATGACTCGTATAATATACAGTATAATTTTGCCTTGAAGCTAAATAATTTACTGCGATGTTCGAGTATTTCTATACTCGAAAACGACTCTTCGATAGCGAAGGAGCTAATTTTGTACTAAGGCTACTGTATTCTGTGGCCGTCATCACAGATATATAAACAGAACTCACTAATGAGTGAAGGGATACGGAACCAAAAAAAAGGGCGCCTGATCCAACTTAGTGGATTTTCATAATATTTATTATTGAAAGCGGCTCAAGGACACTCGGGGATTGATTGGGTAAACATAATAGCGTCTGTCGTAGCAACTTGAGCAATTTATTACCAATCAGAGTCTCGTGGTATCAAGCCTTGGCTAACAGAAGAATATTGGAATGAAGGAGGCGTTACTTTGCGGAAATCCATAATATATTATGGAAATATAAAGCTTAATTTGCTATACTCCGCGAACAGCAGGAGAATCTGTATGGTGTAATTTATTAATTATAATCTTCAATCCGTATACTCCACACCAAACAGATCATCAGGAGATGTTGACTTTACATTGAATAATTGTTAAAGGCCTCTCCCCAACGGGAGGGGTAGGAGAGGTCTTTAGTGCAACGTATCGATCTCCCAAATCAAATTGGGGCAATTGGGTTTACGAACAACTCGCCCTAACTATCCGTACAGTTTCAGATCACGTCCTCACGTGTTATCATTACAGACATTTACGGAGTTGTTACAAAACAATTGGGGCTAATGGGGTAACAAGTTTTGGGGCAAGCGCTCCCAAATTATGGTCCGCGAGCCCCCACAAACTTTTATTACATAACTGTACGCTACTTTGTTGAGTTATACTTTCAATATCATGTAACTACGGGCTCGCGTAAAGAATACAAATGGCTAAGTTTGGGATGCGAACTGCTGAGGTCTGATAAAAGGATTGCGCATTGCGGTCAAACGAACTGCTCCATCGTGATTCTTTTACATTCGACACTTATATTTTTTTTTTTACATAATAACTTATCTTTGACGATAGTAGCATTATATGCATGCTCAGATAATGATCCGGAGGGAAAAAGAACGTGAACTTAGAAAGCATTATGTAGTGTTGGCGCCGAATGGAGAGAATAAGTTGGACTGAGAAAATTCGTAGCGTCGCGTCATTGAAAAGAGGAAAATTGGAACTATAAAAATCATAAGAGGGAAAATGATTGGCCACCTACTTAAACATGGAATAATATATATAAAAGAATTGCTCGTTTAAAGATATAAGATAAGATATTAATATAAATATACTACGACAATACACACATCGCCATCTAGCCCCAAAGTAAACGTATCTTGTGTTATGGGTACTAAGACGATTGATGAATATTTTTATGAATTATATACATTAATACTTAATATACAGATAAACACCCAGACACTGAAAAACACTTATGTTCATCACACAAACATTTTCCAGTTGTGGGAATCGAACCAACGGCCTTGGATTCAGAAAGCAGGGTCGCTGCCCACTGCGCCAGTCGGCCGTCATATTATACCTTTATTTGACCTAAAACACAATTAAATCATCTTATTCACATCCTGGGGTAGCTGGAAGAAATCTCTCATAGAGATAAGCTTACCTTTGTACACTTCAAGTATCTTATGTTCGCTATCAAAATTTCGCAATAAATAAAGAGCGCATAAGCCCTAAACTAATTAATTATAGATAGTTCCATAACGTCCTATTACAACACGCCAGTTTGTATAATTTATGTAGGTAATAGACAAACAAAACGCGTCACCGAACTGAACAAATAAACATTTTAAAAATACACCGGCTCCAGATTCGTTGCTTAATTTCGAACGCGCCGTAAACACGTTGTTTAACGCCCACGGCTTAGGGCCTTGTTATTTATCGAGGTCTATCTACGACAAACATCGCGGGAACTTTATAAATAGAATTGGAAAACTACTGGAGCAGGGATAGGGCCCCATTGGTACGCGGTGGATGAAAATTTACGGTGCTTCATAAAATATTATGAAAATTTAGCTTAATTTGCTATTACTCTGCGAAAAGCAGGAGAATCTGTATGGTGTAATTTATAATTTCTACAATCCTTATACTCCACACCAAACTGACCTTCGGCAATGTACCTACGCACGTTTTGCTCCGAAACCGGAGTGTCCTCAGGAGATGTTGACTTTACAATGAATTCCGCAAATTTATCATGGAATTCCGCAAAGGTAACGCCTGCTTCTATCCAACATTTAAAAACGGTGTGCTTCATTAACTTTTGCGGAAACATCGTGCGTATGTAAAATGATTTGTTTCTTTATCTAATAATATATTTTATAACAGATTGCTTGCAGCAATAAGGCTGCCTTTGCATGTTTACATTGTGTACTCCCTAGTGTTCTTTTTCTTGTATGTTATATGTGCAATAAAGTGTTTCTTAAAAAAAAAATCAAAATCGGAAAATCCGTTCGGGATACGATGCAACAGACAGACGCAGACCCACACGTCAAATTTATAACGCCTCTATTCGTTTTTGCGTCTTTAAAAACAAACTCTTCTGCTTTATTATAAGTAACTAGAATTTCTTGACTAGACTCTCTTGTGTGTGTGTGTGTGTGTGTGTGTGTGTGTGTGTGTGTGTGTGTGTATACAAAGATCCAAAACGCCACGATCTTACCTTTATGCACGTCGTAGTCAATAAGAATCATTACACTTAAAAACAGTTAAGTTTAAACTCGATTGCTCCTAGGGCTGTCACTTGTTCTCGCTTTTAGTAAATATATTTGAAATTGCTCCATGAAATGAATTTTAAGAATATAATTATCTATATCTATTATAATAAAACTGTAACAGGTTAAATTCTGTACTTTGAAGATATTTAGAATATTTTTTGCGGGCACTCTATAATTGATACTCTGGCCAAAACCGTATTATTTTTTTTATCTTTCCATCTGGATGTATCATGGTTAATGCTACCCAAAACTACTGAATGTATTTAAATGAAATATAGCATGACTTAATTCATACTACGAGGTAGGATATAGGATACTTTTTGTCCCGAAATTCAGCACCGTTCAGTTTCAACTCTTGTTAGCAACGCGGCACGACACTGTCAATTACACATGTAAAATTAAATTTAACGATAATTTAAATTCTAAAATTTTAACAAATTGCTACTCAGAAAAATTAAACCAGCATGTGGCATAAATAATGCTTCGACAACAGGGTCGCCGTAAAAATTGAGTGAATGAAAATTCAATCAAAAGTGGTAGAGTCACTACAAACATACATACTTGACGTTTCATAAAGTAGGCCTACTTGAAATAAATGAATTTGAATTTGAATCAAGATGTTTTCATACCTTTGCTGTGAGTGAGACCAAATTTTTCTCGGTTTCAGAAAAGTATAGAAAAAGTCTTGCCTTAAATTTAATTAACAGCATCGTTAAGTTAAAAAGGAGTCATCATCATCATCACCACAGTAGTCCTACTCAGCTTCTGCTAGTTCTGGCAGCCCTAATTGCACCCCTCCATTAACATTGAAGCCATGTAAAGGATCAGGAAGTAAACACGGCGAAATATGCTTGCTATAATTCAGCGGCTTGTCACTCCACCGAAACGGTCCTCTTATCTCATGTGTCAAAGCCCGCCTCGCTCTAAAGTACTTATTTTACGACGATTACAATATATGTGCCGAGTGCCGCCGGCCTTTGATTAAAGCGCTATTGACATGGAAAGAGTTTCTCGTCCCGCGAATGCAATTATCGTAAGAATATCAAAAAAAAACTTTTCTCAAGTAAACTTAAGACTTTACTTGAATGTAAATATTTCTAAGCATGTCGCATATTGGTGACGCGAGCCCATATGTTTTGCCCCGAGAGATAAGAATTATTCACTGCACTTCTGAACAGTCACACGGGGTTATTGCTACCCGAATAAATTGAATTCGGCATATTTTTAATATTAGCTATGTAAGTTATTGCCAATGAGAATTATCCAAGGATTATTGCCTAAATCTTGGATACAAGCAGGCGTCACTGTCGCTAAAGTCAAGTAAATTTGATATAAACAATGAAATAATTAAAAATTAAAGAATCCTATCAGTAAGTTAAAATAACAATGGGCAAGCCTTGCTTGTCGTAGGTGCGATGACTGTTGGATCAGGAAAGTTCTAGAGTGGAGACCGCGAATTAGTAAGCGTAGTGTGAAACGCCCTCCAGCACGATGGTACGACGACATACAGTGACGGAGAGTGGGAGGATGAAAAGGCTTAGGACGAATGTGGTATCGCTTTTTGGGAAAGACCAGCATTTGGCAATGACGAAAGAATCCTATAAACAAATTCATAGCATATTAACTTCATTGATAGATAATTACCCACGGTTATTGCCTGCATATTCTTGCGAGAAACTCTCTCCATATAAACGGCGCTTAAAGCTCAACGGCTTCCACGCCCGCTGAATCCTAATAAGCAACAAATTTACTAAAACCGCTATGAAAAAAATAGCGTGGAAGCAATCGCTATAAGTGGTTTTCCCTCGCTAGGCGGCCATGTTCCAACTTGGCGTTAGTCGCTACGTCAAAAGTTCGTCGACCCTTGGAGGTTGCACTCGGAAAATACGCGGCGCACTTCATTCATAAAAATCTTGCTTATTTAATGAGAATCGCTTTAATTATTGTTTTTAATCAACGCTCGCTGGCTACGGGCCGAATGTTTGCTACATTATTATTTAAATGGAGAAAAAATGCTCGTGTTAATTGAATACTTTTGTGTTTTGTGTGGGCACAATGGTTCACTGCCGCAACATGAAGTTCCTCTATGATATTTTTGAAGTACAAGCTATTAACCGCAATTTAGTCTGCGTTTATTTTGGCTTTTTATAAATCCTTTTATTATCCCGGGACAAGATGTAAACACATTGTGCATGTTCTAGTGCGCTTTTTTTTGACATACACGCACACACACACACAGCTTTACAATTAATTGTATACTTATACGTTTTTCCTTTTAATTTTTTTATTATATTTATATTTTTATAAAATGTAAACACGAAAACAATGTAAAACATGTTTGTGCATTTTATAGTGCGCTGTTTGTTGAATGTCTTAAATATTATTCATGCACGCATACACGCTTGCACGTTGAAATACACACACACACACCTATACAATTAATTCTTGACTTATACTTTTTATCCTTTAATTTTTTTTATAATATGTATATCTGTTGAAACCTACGCTTAAACTAACTTAGTAGCAGTCTTTGTAACCTTTCAGTAACGCAGGTTTTCCCTCCGCAGAGGGCATTTATGAATATTATTTTTAACACGAAGCATTGTACATACTATTATTATTTCAACAAGAAAAGTCATACGTATCAAATGCAATATTTTTTAACCCGCAGCAGCTTTTAACAGCAGCTTTTCCGGGCTATATATTCTATTTCTACCTCCAGTATTCAAGTTGCATATTGACTTCCAAATTTCAACAAGATCGATACAACAAACACACATCATCACCGTCATCTTTATAGCAACCCATTACCGGCCCACTACAGCAGGGCTAGCACGGGCGGGAGATAAAATTATATCCCCCGATTATATCCCCTGCCAAGGTATATAATTAACATGCCCACCTGCTAAATCACTGGAACATGGAATAGGAGAAGTTTACCCCCGTTTATTAATACACATAAGCTGTGGGAGAAGATAAATTTATATCCTCTCCCAAGGGATATAATTGTCTCCTGCCCATGCTAGCCATGCAGGGCACGGGTATCTTCTCATAATGAGAAGAAATTAAGGCCGCCTTGAGATATATTATGGGGGACGCTCAGCTGCATTCCTGGTTTCCTCAGGTTGTTTTCGTTCACCGCAATAGTTATAATTTAATTACTTAGAATGCAGATAACTACGAAAAGTTAGAGGCACGTGCTCGAAGTCGGCCCGCCGAAAGTGAAGCTGAAGTGCTAACCACTGTGCTATCACCGCTTCAACAAACAAACATAATACACTCTCGCATTTTTAATATAAGTATGGATTTTAGAATTTTTAAATTAAAGAATCTATTTACGTCGGTCTGCGCGTCACGGACCGTGGCTTCATAGCGCGTGAATATGTAGTGCTTATAATAGGTACATTAAGATGAACTTTACAGATAGTACGTACTAGTTATCTATGTCTGAATAAATAAATAAAGTATGTAATGAATAAATAGATATGTTTTCGAAATAATTAAAAAAATAGGCTCATAACAAAATTGTACCGTGTGATCGGCAGATCGGAATACAGTTGTCAACACCTCTTCTCATCCCGCGGGTATCGTACAAGGCCAATGTGGGAGGCGTTCTCTGTGCCAACTCGTGTACTCGGCCTCTCCCTCTATTGCTAGAGGCCTTTAGTCCAGCAGTGGGATGCTATAAGACTTTTGATGATAATTACATTTTTTTTAATTGATATACTACGGCACACATCGCCATCTAGCCCCAAAGTAAGCGTAGCTTGTGTTATGGGTAAATATGATTGACGAATATTTCTATGAATAATATACATAAATACTTATAAAATACATATAAACACCCAGACACTGAAAAACATTCATGCTCATCACACAAACATTTTCCAGTTGGGGGAATCGAACCCACGGCCTCGGACTCAGAAAGCAGCGTCGCTGCAAACTGCGCCAATCGGCCATCAAAAAATTAAAGCAACGCGGCGATAGTCATCAGTCTTATAGCGACTGTAGATCATCTAGTAGGAAACGTTTCGATCTAATTTTTCAAAGGTCCATATTACAATGAGACACGTTTGAAACAAGAGATGACACATTGCTTGTTTTATAATTTTATTATTTTGATTAGTGTTTTTACCTACACTTGGAGGAATTATCAATTTTTATAAATTTAAGACTGATGTAAAAAGCATATTCTAATTTCGGCATCGACGGTAGGAAAGCCGTAGCTTAATTGGAGAAAGCGCTCAGGCCGCTTTTGCCAGAGAGTCGACGGGTTCAAATCCTGTCGGTTTCGAACATTTTTATATGCCTTTTAAATTTATAAAAACACATAAATATTTAACATACAATAGACACATACTAGAGACATAATTTATTTATTTATTTAGCAACGAACCCTGTGAAGACATTACATTTGCCCAAAGATTTTAACAACAACAAGAAATAATTACGAAAAATTTAACATAAAAATAGCTATATAAAATTAAGAATTAAATAAAAACAATAATAATAACAACAACCAAAAATTCAAAAAATAATAAAAACAAAACATTCAAATATATAATTATTATCTTAGATCAGCTATTCTCTAATAACATTTCAATTTGTTTTTGGATTTGAAGCGGCGGGATGTGAAATATGTCCAGCTCCGAATTACGAGAACTATGAGTTAGGTCATTGAGCAAGCGCAGCGCACGAGTCAGTAGGGCGTGCGCAGTCCATTTAGTTCTGCAGCATGTTGATAATGTCCTCTAAGGCGTGTGATGTCTACTAATCCGCACCTGACCAGCTTGGTGGACAACTTCCTGAAATCCTTTCCTGAATGGAATCTGTAGCTCATAATCTGATGACTTGATTATTACGATTCCACCCGCAAACTAGTGTTTTGTGTTTTGTCTGTCCGTTTGTTTGATTATGGCACTCACATATGTAAAATGTATATTGGAAAAGAGCAACTGCTGGGTTTCTTGCCGGCTTCTTCTCGGTAGAATATGCCTTCCGAACCGGTGGTAGAGTCACTACACACAGACGGACTTGACGTTTCAAAAGTGCTTATATTAGGCCTACTTGAAATAAATGAATTGATTTTTTTGAAATTACATAGGGAAGTAGAGATAGAGGCTACGTTTATTCCGCTCAAAGAGAAAAAAATTAAACTTAATAAATATTGCCTATTTATTGATAGGAGGCCATTTCTAATCCTACCAAACGCGTTTGGGATAGGTAATTTTTTTTTTTTTTTTTTTTGCCAAGTGGTTCCTGCCTCATTATTAGGAACGCGTCGCGTAGGAGTTGTTTTACAATGAATAATTAAATAAATAAATAAATATACTACGACAATACACACAACGCCATCTAGCCCCAAAGTAAGCGTAGCTTGTGTTATGGGTACTAAGATAGCTGATGAATATTTTTTTTATGAATGAAATACACATAAATACTTATAATATACAGATAAACACCAAGACACTGAAAAACATTCATGCTCATCACACAAACATTTTCCAGTTGGGGGAATCGAACCCACGGCCTCGGACTCAGAAAGCAGGGTCGCTGCAAACTGCGCCAATCGGCCGTCAAAGGTAATGAATGAATAGGCATCTAGTATCGAGATTCCGAGGCGAATTAAGTTGAAGTAAAATTTTTGGTTACGAAATTCATCATGCTCGTTGCTTCGGAAACATGATTGGGATTAATTTCCATAGCCACGTATAAGTCGCGTCACGAAAAAGGCGCGTTGTCATAAATATTTGGGATATGTTAACTACTGTTAGTAATTAGACGGCCTAGTGTGAGATTTTCTAACTTGTTACAATTCTGGAAAAAGAAGTATTCTCACTAGAATTTTACGTGGTCAAGTAAGTAAGTAGACGTAGGTGAAAAATCTCACACTACGCCCTGAATCACACACTATATCCAGAATAGTAACTTGGAGTTAACTTTATCAACGAGACAGCAAAACCTTTTTGAGGCTACTCGATTATTTAAAAAAAAAAAGCAACAGACCATCAGTTATTGACATAAATAACAATGTTAAGTGTTTAGTAATTTAAATCTATCTAGGCCTTGCATTTGAGTGTTAATGTTAATGTTTACTTATTTTAACGTATATACAGGTGGTTCTTACCGAGTTTTAGCAGCTGCTACTAATAGTTACCTAAGAGTGCCAAGTCATTGGGACCCAGTCGGAGCTATGCGGTGGATATAACCTATATAATAATAGCTACTTCATTCGGGTTTTTTATTTGCATTTGCTTTTGTGTAAGAAATGTTATTTTAATAAATCACGCAAGAACGCTTCGTTTGTACGAACTTGTTATAATAGAAATTCCTTAGTGCGTAGTTTGGGCGCAAGCGTGAGTTTTACGTGACATCACTTGTACTAGGTATCAGGCCCTAGTTAATTTATATTGTCTCAGTGCTTCAATGCGCCTGAAGGATTTTAGGGCCCGAAACTATTTTCGTAGCTAAATTATAGGTTTCTTTTAAAAAATAACTTTTATGTTTGGGATAAGTGAGTGATCCGACAAAAGCGAAGCTTTTTATACATCACCATCACACAAACACAAGTGCCATGTTATCCACAAAAAATATGCACCGTGTACAAGCACCTTATCTATAAAACATTAATCTCCTTGTACGTGTACTTGTAAAATCATCTCACAGTATTTACAAACATTGCTGCAAAAAAAGCTGCTTGTTTTATTGGTTGGGCAGTTCGATTCCATCGGCAACACGTTCATAAATATATACAAATATATACACTACGACAATACACACACCGCCATCTAGCCCCAAAGTAAGCGTAGCTTGTGTTATGGGTACTGAGATGGCTGATGAATATTTTTATGAATAATATACATAAATACTTATAATAAATATATAAACACCCAGAAACTGAAAAACATTCATGCTCATCACGCAAACATTTTCCAGTTGTGGGAATCGAACCCACGGCCTCGGACTCAGAAAGCAGGGTCGCTGCCTACTGCGCCAGTCGGCCGTTAAAATAATGTTAAATATGATTTTAAATAATAATGTTGAATTTGATTCTTATATAACTCAATTAAATCATAATAATAATTTTCGTCTATTAGATGTGGATAACCGAATCATTTTACCTATAAATAATCAAATTCGTATTTTAATTACAGCTACTGATGCTATTCATTCATGAACAGGCCATGCCATCTTTAGGAGTAAAAGTTGATGCAAATCCTGGTCATCAACCCAATGAGACGCTAATTTACGCTATTACGACCTATTGGCGCAGTGGGCAACGATCCTGCTTTCTGAGTCCAAGGCCGATTCCCACAAATGGAAAATGTTTGTTTGATGAACATGAATGTTTTTCAGTGTCTGGGAGTTCATATTTACCTATGTATATTATACATAAAAATATTAATCGGCCATCTTAATACCCATAACACAAGCTACGCTTACTTTGGGGCTAGATGGCGCTGTGTGTGTTGTCGTAGTATATTTACATTTATTTATTTTATGAAAATAGAAATATAGCTTACTTTAAATTAAAATAATTTTTCTAAACTACGTGATATATATCATAATAAATAGCTTTTTTCAAAATGACCTAGCTAGTATGTCTTAAGATAATAGACACCAGTATTCAGTTTCTTTATTAAAGTTCATTTTATTATGTTGTTAGCGTAAATTTGTTTATTATGTTGCTGGCGTAGAAAATCTGTGTGGTACGAGAAGAGGTGATCGCATAAGTTTATAATATTTGTTTACCTCTGTTGAACAATAAAGGAAAAAATTTATATGAGGCTCATCAAAAATGCCAAACTCGTTGTATTTTAATAACACAGGTGTATCTTTAACATAATAGAGATGTGTACTTAACAAACCGTAACATACCTTTATAGTAAAATGGCTGGCGTAATAGTAGGTAGGTTTCTTAAACCACGCCTATTTCGAACTTTCGTATAAATGTATCTCGGGGATTTTTAAAACTAAGGAAAAGTGAATAAAGCGAGCGAGTATGTTTTAATCAGAAAAATTAATAATTGTTATGAATATTTATTGGAAGGCCGATTGGCGCAGTGGGCAGCGACCCTGCTTTCTGAGTACAAGGCCGTGGGTTCGATTCCCACAACTGGACAATGTTTGTGCTATGAACGTTAATGTTTTTCAGTGTCTGGGTGTTTATCTATATATTACAAGTATTTATGTAGGTAATAATATTTATAAATTTATCATCAGATATCTTAGTACCCATAACAAAAGTTATGCTTACTTTGGGACTAGATGGCGTTGTGTGTATTGTCGTAGTATATTTATTTATTTATTTTACTTTACTATAATGCCTTGGTACTAATATTATAAATGCAAAAATGTGTTCGTTTCTTTGTCCTTACTTTACGCCCTAACCAACCATTATGCTTGATTTTTAACTTATAGTTAGTTAAAAGGACAGAGAGTAACAGCCACATTTCATTTCAGGAAAACAAACGGTTCGATTTCGAGTTGAAAAAATCGTTATTAACGTCTTTATAATTCAAACTTGACGTTTTAAAAGAATTTTTACTAGGCCAACTTGGAAAATTACTTTGAATTTGGAGCCAATTTTAAAATACAAAAATCCTAAACTCAAGTTATAAAAACAACTTACAAATATAATTATAATATTATAAGTAACTTAAAAAGGTACATAGTTATCGCCACTTCAGGTGAATTAAAACATAAATGTATTATGATATAAAAGCCACCAACTACAGCGCGTTTTCTTAAAACTATGCAGACCTAAATATCATGACACGAGAGTTAGCAATGTTAGCATAATCGAGTATCTAAGGCTCTAAGCTAAAGGCAACCCGTTAGCCGCATACCGGCGCAAGTACCGATCGGCATTCCTAAGCCGGGCTCCCACGAGGCTCCCCCCCTCCTGACCCACCCGCGGCCCCGCGTGCGCCCCCCGGAAATACCTCAATACATGCGGCCTGCGCAGGCGCAGGGAACCTAGAGCCTCGAAAGCTGTTAGGAAGTTTTAAAGTGTGGCTACTTTATTAAAAGCAAGTTATATTTTCATATACACCAATATTATAAATGCGAAGGTTTCTCAATCACGCCAGTGCGGTAAAACGGCTCTAGATGAAATTTAGCATAGCGATATCACTATCTGGAAAAAACCGGCAATCCGTGGGGATGTTTTTTTTTAATTTTTAGCAGTACAAATAGTTCAGTAGTTCAGGAGATAGAAATGTTTTTTTCGATTTTCGAAGCCAGTCACAAATTTGATATAATAAATTCCAAATCACCCCTGTCGGTGATCTCACCTGGAACTTCTCTTATGGGAGCTCCTTTATGGTTATAGGACAATTCCTTTCATCAGAAATATCATTGATATCAGTAAATTAATACACTAAGGAACCCACACTGGCTGTTGCCCGCGCACTTCGTCCGCGTTCATTACTGTTTTTTACAGATCCCGTGGGAACTGTTAATTTCACTACAAAAAAAAGTAGCTTATGTAACTCTCCGTACTTTTAACTAACTAACCAATTTTTTTTCCTTCCACCACAAGTTAGTCCTTGACAGCAATCTCACCTGGTGGTAAGAGGCAGTCTAAGAAGGTAGCGGGCTAACATGTTAGGGAGTAAGGTAGTCATATCCCTAATCAGTTTCTACGCGACACCGGAACACTAAATCGCTTAGCGGCATGTAGGGTGGCAACAAGCAACGGCCGAAGCCTTCCACCAAACCAGACCGGAGAAAATTCAGAAATGATAAATCCTCAAATTGGCCCTGCCGGGAATCGAACCCGGGACCTCGTATTTAAATTCACAGCGATCACCATTGCGCCAGGCAGGTCGTCAAAACATCAATTTGATTGGTTGCTTAATTAGGGCGTTAAGTAAGGACAAACAAACAAACACAATTTTACATTTATAATATTTCTAATGAGCTTATAAATAGAGCAGTTCCAGATAATTACCCTCCGACAACAAATCAACTTCCACGGCAGATGGCTGGCCACCTGCTGGAGATTTCTTACACGATTAACGATTAACGGACCGACTAGCCGAACTTAGTTTTCTCGAAACCGTTCGAGTGAAAAGTTGAGATAACTTGGCAAAAGCTATCCGCTTTTCAATAATCAAACACGCGGATTAAAAGAAAAAGGGTTTCTTTGAAAACTTTCGGCTGAATACTGGAACGTCAATTATACGTGAAGGCCTTTAATGAAATAAAGTTTGGTTTTTGATCAACAAACTAAATTCAAAATTCATTTATTTCAAGTAGGCCTAATATAAGCACTTTTGAAACGTCAAGCCTGTCTGTTCGTAGTGACTCTACCACCGATTCGGAAGGCAGATTCTACCTAGATGAAGCCGGCAAGAAACTCAGCAGTAGGTCATTTCCAACATCAACAATTTACATTTAACATTTTACATTTTAACATTCATTTTTCTATCTTGTGAGAGATGAAAGCGGAGCCGGATGCCTCCAAGCAACCTTGTCATTAAGAAAGTCATTAAACCTAGGCTGTTATGCCCGGTGGTCTTTTAACATTTAAGGTAGTTTTCAGGCGAATTCGTTTAAAGCTACTTTGCAAAATGCAACATTTGTTTCATGAGTTCTAGGATTTGGATTCATTGTATCTAAATTAAATATTATATGTTTTTGTGAGTCCTTTAACCTAGACTTGGAGAAAATATCAGTATAATTTAATGCCTAATTAAAATAAAAACAGAGAGCCAAAATACTCAGTAATATATGTGTAGACACATTATAATTATTAATTTAATGAATATCGAAGAAAAATGTCCTTCAAATTTTCTTTAATGGTAACTTAATATTTTTTTTCCGATCGAGTAAATTCTATTGAATCGTACAAAGCGGATAACCGATAATAATACAAGTCAGAAATATGATGAAGAATAACAAAACTTTTTTACTCTGTGGACTGTAACCTAGTTTTGGAATACTTAACATGCTCCACTAGGGCTGAAAACGCAAACTTACTAACTCCGGGCTAGTAATGAATATTTCTTGGCAGGAAAACATAAACGTTTGCACAATCATCATCATCGTATCAACCTATTACCGGCCAACTACAGGGCACGGGTCTTGTCCAAAATGAGAAGAGGTTAGGGCTCTAATCCACCACGCTGGCCCAGTGCGGATTGGTGGACTTCACACGCCTTTGAAAACATTATGGAGAACTCTCAGGCATGCAAGTTCCATCACGATGTTTTCCTTCACCATTAAAGCAAGTGATATTATAATCGCTTAAAACGAACATAACTTAGAAACGTAAGAATTTTTCACTCAACAAGTATTCATTGTAAAGTAAACATCTGAGGATGCTTCGGTTTCGGAGCGAAACGTGCATAGGGGGTAGGTGCATATAAATTTGGCCTACTTTAAATTTACTGCAGAACTCTCAGAATTAAAGAAACTGATATTTACTAGCTCAAAACGAACATAGTTTCGAAAAGTAAGCCGCGCATTGGGTACCGTCGTCATACCTGAGAGTTCTCAAGAAGAAGATGTCTTTGTACATAGCATATAAAAGTCAAAGTCAACGTCAAAGTCAAAAATATCTTTATTCAAGTAGGCCATTGGTTGCCTGGGAGAAATCGCTATGTAGCGATAAGGCCACCAAATTGTACTCTCTTGATATGTATTTATATCTCTGTAACTACTCTTTTTCTTTGGTGTACAATAAAAGTGTATTCATTCATTCATTCATTCACTTATGCGTACATGGGAATTACACGGTAGTGAGATGATGGCGATAGCCACATTCGTAAACTTAAAGCTACGAGGGTTCCAAACGCTTCCTGGTCTAAAAAGAAGCCCACAACAAACTAAGCTGGGTAAAGATTGAAGAAATCATTAATTACACCATACAGATTCTCCTGCTTTTCGCGGAGTATACGAGTATCAAATTAAGGTTAATTTTCTTAATTAATGACGCGCTCTTAATTGATTCATGATTGATTTCGATTTTCGGATGGACCCTTGCCGATAACCACCTGAGGGGTTGCTACGGCGTCATAGGGGGAATGGTGCGAGCGCGAAAGCTTGCCATGAGAAGAGCCCCAGGGCTCGACGACATCGGGGGGAGCTTCATGTTCACACAATAGAAACAGCTACAGGTGCGCTAATCCAATATATAAAAGTAATAATGCAGTTTTTAATTCTAACGACTTATAATTAACGTTAAATAGCTAAAGGCTGTTGAAGTGGAAAATGACTAGCAAGAAACACTAACCGATCCTTCTGCCACTTCCATATAAGTTTAATGAGAGTACGCTTTATACTAATGACTTTATATCAATTATTTATGTTTACGATTAAAATATTATGCTTTAAATGAGAAATAAGGTTATAAGTACATTTAATTGCATGGACTTTCATTAAACATAGCACAACTTAAAAAAATAAATAAAAAAAAAACGATATCCAGAGCCATTTTAAATAAACAAAAGAGAAATATAATTTTGATTAGCCGTAATTAATGAGTATGGAGAGGTGATAGACTAAAGGTTACAACTTCAGGCTTCAATTTCAGGGGGCCGGGGTTCGAATCCCAGCTCGCACCTCTAGCTTTCTTGAGGTATGTGCGGTTTAAACAAATAAAATATCACTTGCTTCAACTGTGAAGCAAAACATCGTGAGGAAGCCTGCATGTTAAGATTTCTCCATAAATTTCTGAAAAGCGTGTGGAGTCAACCAGTCCGCACTAGGCCAGCGTGGTGGCGGAAACCCTCCTCATTGTGGGAGGAAACCCTTGCCCCGTAGTGGGCGCGTTATTGGAGGATATGATAATGACGATGAATGCGTTTAGTGATATTCTAAGTTCGTTGAAAAAACCTTTAATTGTAAAAGTATTTAACCAAAGTTCAATTTGTAAGACTCTCCTACCGAATAAAAATATATCGAATTTAACACTGTTTTATTGTTTATTGATAATAAATTGCTTCATGTACATACATAAGAGACATGATTATGACCATGAGATATTGCGATAAAATTTTTCGAAATTATTTTTATTTCTTTACTTAATTTAAATTATTTCTTGCTTGTTCTTGTGTGCTCGCTCCCCCGAGCGATCTCTTCACAGCATTTTTATGTTCTATCAGTGAGCATTCGTTCGGCTGATCTAAACATTGGTCCAAGAAAAGAGAATAGCAGTTATTTAAATTATTATATCCAAATTTAATTTTATTATTGCAATTGATTTAAATATTAAAATATATCAACTTAGAAGTAAAAATAAAAATCAGAATATAAGAATTTGTCAACTTAAAACTTAAGATTAATTTCGATTTACAGTAATTAAAAATAGGTTCAAAATACGTAGCTATGAAATCATATATAAGGGGCTCGAATATAAGTATGATGAAAAGAAAACAAAAGTTTATCCCATAACAATATATTTTGTTACTGTATGCAGCTACTCGTATCAATAAGTAATTGTTTGGCTCAATACAAATAATGAACGCCGTCAAATGAAAAGGGGTTAGTTACTAAGAGCCTATGATATCTTTAATCTACCCCTCAGCCTAGAACACCACCCACAACTCGATAATAGGTGATCGTGTGAAAAAAGGGGTAAAATCAACTCTTTAAGCCTATTACAATAGTTTTGCTGCACTAGTATATTGCCCGGAACAATGCCAAACACATCGGTGTAAGAAATTCAGATTGAATTGCGTTATATCAACCCCAACTAGGGTTACCATGATTTCCGGGTACTGCAGGAAAGTCTCGAGTTTTGTTCGACGAATTCATTTGTTTTAAGTAGGCCGGCCATCTTCATGAAGCGGCGATAGTCTTGTGGTGGGACCGAGTCCTATCCCCGACACGCATCATCATCATCACATAAACCCATTACCGAGGACACGGGTCAAATAGAGGACACGGGTCTCCTACCACAATGAGAAGGGGTTAAGGCAGTAGTTCGTCACACTGGCCCAGTGCGGATTGGTGGCCTTCATACACCTTTGAGAACATTATGGAGAACTCAGGTATGCAGGTTTCCTCGTGGTGTTTTCCTTCACCATTTAATTGCTTAAAGCGCACATAACTAAGTTAGAGGTGCAACAAGAAGCTTAGCATCGTTTTTTTTAAAAAACCGATGCTAAGTGATGCTTTTGAATTCTTGTACACAGTGTCATAATTAAAGCGGCAAAAGCCAGGAGAACTAACATTTCATAAACATAAACTCACGTAAATATGCTAAATAGTCTTGAGACATTATGTAAAAACTTCATTGTACACTACAAAAATAACAGCTACAAACTTAATATGAATAAATAGGCGTACGTGCATAAAGGTGGTTGCAACCCGCGACGCAAAAACGACGAGGTGTTATAAGTTTCACCTGTGTGTGTATGTGTGTGCGCGTATATCACGAACTTAATTTTTTTTTTTATATTTTGGAAATCCGGATTACAAATTATTAAACCACTCCCTCAATATGGATATCAAATGAAAGGTTTTGACTAGTGGAACACTATGCGCTATAACAAATTCCAAATCCAAGATGACCGCCATCACAAAATTGCAAATCACATTTTTTTTCACATTACCCTCCCATCGCCACCATCACCAGTATTGATATCAAATAAAAGGGCTTGTCTAGTAGAATAATGTAATTAAAATATACTGAAAGTCGGGGTTTTTTTTTATTCTTCATTTATATATATTGTAAGCTAGCTAAAGAGTGATCCGTAAGCCCGGATTAGGAAAAGGATAGCACTACTCAATGCAATCTGTTTTCTGAAAATGTCGGATTAGATTGAAAACGGGTGTAAGTGAGTGTGGTAACCCTACACCGCAACTATTACGTGAACAATGAGGCGAAAACAGGAAAAAGTTGAGCTGGAATAGATGTAGTAGGGCATTATAGGGCTAGGCTGAGTTAGGGCTGGCGACGTGTTGACACGTGAGTTTTTTGTGTAATATTGAACACTTATTTTGCTGGGGATGCAAAGATGAGCTTATTGCTCTTTTCTTCTGTTTCTTGTGAGCTTTTTTTTCATTAACACACTTGTTTCAGTGTGAGTGTAATGTAAAATCGGTTGTATTGGATAGTATTATATTTATATTGCCATCAACTCGTCTTGTTAGTTCGTAAGATTATAGATCACGAGATCCAGGGTTTGATTCTCGAGTCAGTGCAAAAGTTTTTAAGTGCTGGGTTTTTTTTTTAATAAGCCCTTGCCTGCACTCTCACCTGGTTGGTGGTCATGCAGTCTTGGTAATGGACTTACCTGTTACCGGTATGAAAACTCTAATAGGTTATTAACGCGGCACGTCTTTGTCGGTAGGGTGGTAACTAGCCACGACCGAAACCTACCACTGGACCAGAGCAGACCAGAGAAAATAGGGGGAAAGGAGTTGGCGGAGGGTTATCGAACCCGGTTCCTCCAACAGAACACAACGCTCAGACCAACAGCTGGTCCAGGGAGGTCGTCACAAATCTAGCAAGAGACGTTGGCGTTGCTCGCCTCCGTGATTCGGAGTTATTATCAGTATGAAAAAGTCGATAAAGCCCGACACCCTCATTAATTAGAGTAGCTGGGTGGGTCT
The DNA here is from genome assembly GCF_905163445.1 of Pararge aegeria. Lineage (NCBI taxonomy): Eukaryota > Metazoa > Arthropoda > Insecta > Lepidoptera > Nymphalidae > Pararge > Pararge aegeria. The sequence continues at coordinate 17,011,749 of NC_053189.1, forward strand.
AGCAACAAGTGAGTCAACGCCCAAACTCGCATGAGAGAGAAGACCTGTGCCCAGCAGTGGGCAATTGATAGCTGATAATACCTATACTAATGCACCAGCAGCGATTAAGATGCAAATGGAAATATCTCCATTTATAATTTGCCGCTGTGAGTGTATGCAGTCACGCCACATACCGCGGCAACTGAAAAGTTTACGGCCACACTATCGACTTATTGTTGCGAAACTTTTTGCCATGTCTCCTTCCTGTAGGAACGTTGTATTCACTAAAAGCTAGCATACTTTGACTTCACTCAGTCAAATTTAATATTTAATAAAATATTAAAAAAATATCCGTAAATGATTATTTGATTTTGAGCATACTCAATAAAATTTTCGGGTCCGCGGTTTCCCTACTATACGATGTCTTAGTTAAAAAAAAAATGGCTGCGCCCAAACTGGGTGTAAATACGTACACTAAAATCTTTAACAGGCTAGATTAAGATTTGAATTTCTACGGTAGTTTCGGTATATCATTACCTTAGGTAGATAGCCTAGTGTTTGTTAGATCGCCAGCACACAACTCTAACTGCCATACTACCTAACTGGTTAGCCCTAACTAACGTAAGTCGTAAGTCGTCGTCGTCGTCGTCGTAAGTCGCGACGCAAATTATATTTTGAGCGGTCATTTTGAAAAAAAATCTTCTTAACCTCGGTCCAAAGTCAAAGTCAAATATTTCATTATTCAAATTGGCAGCACGTAGATGGCACTTTTGTTACGTAGCGAAAATAGGACATAGAAGTGAGTTGATGGCGATAACTAAATTCGTCATCTTAAAACTGAAGCTAAGAGGGTTCCAAACGTGCCTTGGTCTAAGAAGAAGCTCACAAACTTAATCGGTTTTTTTTTTGTTATCACCATCTCAAATTATTATTTTATCATATTCAAAAAAAATTGTCCAAGTTCCGATGTTTATAGAAAAAGCAGGCAGGTATGTGATCGCCGCGCCGTGCCAAAATTTGGCCTGCCACATTACATGTTTCGCATCACAAGACGAGCAGTTAGTAACTTACAATCGACACTAGAAGCGTCGCAAATGCGGTCCAGCCTTATATTTTGAGCGGCCATTTTGAAAACTAATCTTCTTCAGTTCGCTCCGCATGAATGGAGGCTTGTCCTTAACGTATATTCAAAATTTTTTGTCCAAGTTCCGTCGCTTATAGAAATAGCTGGCAGGTATACGAGCGTGAAGTTGTTGCGATTGTTCAGAGCAAAAACTTGATAGGGTACCTACATGTTAAGGAGCTACCTTCCACGCGGAATATGACAGGAATAATAATATTTATACTACGACCATACACACATAGCCATCTAGCACCAAAGTAAGCGTAGCTTGTGTTATGGGTACTGAGATAGCTGATGAATATTTTTTTATGAATATAATACACATAAATACTTATAATATACCGATAAACACCCAGACACTGAAAAACATTCATGTTCATCACACAAACATTTTCCAGTTGTGGGAATCGAACACACGACCTTGGACTCAGAAAGCAGGGTCGCTGCCCACTTCGCCTATAAGGCGTCAAACTAAGCTGACCAATTACAAAAAGCGTGTGTTCTTGGGGTCGCTTGCTGACACATTTGACCGTAGCAAAGAACGCAGTTTGGATAGTTTTACGACTGCGATGACACTCCATGGCGCAGTGGTGAGTGCTGTAATTTTAAATTGGATGTCCCGGGTTTGATTCCCGGCCGGGGCTGTTTGGGAATTTTTAATTTCTGAACTTTATCTTGTCTGGTCTGAAGGAATCAGACGTGGCTATCACAAACAATGTACCAAGACGTGCCGCTAAGCAATTTAGCGCTGTGGTTTTAAGAGTGACGTCTCAGGTTCTATCCATCGCTGTACGAATTTGGTTATTTATATTTTTTGATTTTTTTTGCTCTGGTCTGGCCAACTACCATATCTCTAAACCCATAGACATTATGAAGAACCACCAGGTGATATTGCAGTCTAGGGCTAACTTGTAGTAGAATATAAAAAAGTTTGTCTTTGCCTTTAGGTCAAAGATGTTTCACCTTTTATTTGGTTAGTCAAAACTAGGATGAATTGCACCATACTGCCCATAAAGGGGTCATTGCTTCGATGCACACGATGCATCGCCACGGCCATTCCACCCCCCTCCCCCAAACCACCGGGGGTCGTGTCACGCATACGGCTTCGAAGGGAGCACAGCGCATACCTAAATATTAAGACCTAACTCGGCTAATTTGTAATGACCTCACGGGCCACGGCGTTTGAACTGGCGACACGACAACAAAACAAACCGATTTTGGTTTTTTTTTTATTTGAACGGTGAATTAGTCGGAAAGTGCTTAGCTACGTTTGATGAAAATCAATCCAAGATGGCCGCCTCTACTACATGGCGGAATAAATATTTTTTCACAATTCCTTCAATATGGGTAAAAAATGAAAGAGCTTGACTAGTAGAATAATGTAATCGATATTGAAAGTCAGAGGTTTTATAAAATATATATTCGAAGTTTTTACTTGCGACGTTTATTAGCAACATTTGTATTGAGTGAATACCTTTTCAGTAATTTGATATTTGGGTGGAAAAGTTTACAGAACAAAATTAGAAAGTTCCGTTTACGGACCTTTTAAGTCGTAACTTCTCCAGACAGCCCCACATCAAGCCTAACTTCAAATTAACAGTCCAGAGTGTTATCGTTGCTCCAAAGGTCAAAGGGATATAAGATGATACCTTCTCCGAGCGTTTTATGTTCGCCTAGTCAATTGCTACGGGTTAATCGTTCTACTTGTATCTTATCTAATCCATATAAATAAATCTAACTTAAATATCCGTCCACCAGGAACGTTATAAGGTTGACCCCTTTATGTGTCTGTCTGTATATATGTATGTATGTATGTATTAACGCTTTAAAGGATGAATGGTTGGTGGTTTTAATGAGATTTATTTTTCGAAGAAGTATTTAGTCACGACGGTTCTTAGCCATGTTTGCTGACAACCTTTTCAGTAATTGGATATTTGGTTGGAAAATATTACAGAATAATATAAGAAAGTTCTGTTTACGGGGCTTTTAAGTCGTAACTTCTCCAGACAGCCCCACATCAAAGCTAACTTGTCCAGAGTGTAACCGTTGCTCGAAAGTTCAAAGGGATGTAAGATGATACTATCTCCGAGTGTTTTATGTTCGCCTAGTCAATTGCTACAGGTTAATCGTTCTACTTTTATGTTATCTTATCTTCTAGAAGAAGGCTTCTTCTTCTTGCTAGACTGCTTTCCGAACCGGTGGTAGAGTCCTAATACTAAGCCTCCGCTGTTTGTCCGTCCGTCCGTCCGTCTGACTATCAGCGGGCTGTCGTTCATACACGAGTTTTTTTACTCTTTACTCATGTTTCCTTCCGATAAGCAAGTGGTGTTAGACTAGTGGGTAAGACTTCAAACTTCATTGTGACTTCAAGAGTTAATTGCGTTTGTTTGTTTGAAAAATTTATTGCATACACACATTTTATACAAAGTAAACGCAAATACAGAAGTAATTAACGAATTGAAAAAAGGGCGTGCAAAGGCGGTCTTATCGAATCAACCTTTCACGTTAGGAAAGACGAAGAAACGGCGTTTTAAGTACCTAAATATAACTTGGTGTTAATTTACCGTAGTCCACCACACTGGTCAACTACATATTGTCAAATACATACACTCCACATGCCTTTGAAAACTTTCAGGCCTGCAGGTTTTATCGCGATGTAATGTCACTTCACCGTTAAAGCGCATGATTTTTAATTGTTTATAAAACGCGCGTAGCTCCGAAATTTAGGGGTGCCGTCGATCGAATCCTATTACGTAATCAAAAAAAAGCTTAGGTGTGAATTATTGCTCTAACCAGTTTGCTCTTCTAATATTTTTAAATGGCAATGTGAGATGGTGATAACCAAAAAAAAACACCCGGCTTAGTTTGTTGTGGGCTTCTTCTTAGACCAGGACGAGTTTGGAACCCTCGTAGCTTTAGTTTTAAGTTTACGAATGTGGTTATCGCCATCATCTCACTACCGTGTAATTCTCATGTACGCATCAAAAGTGTCACCTACCCTACTTGAATAAAGATATTTGTGACTTTGAATTAGATCCACCGGAAAGGGAAGCTGAAGTTGAACCCACTAGTCTATCTTCGCTATATAGTCGGGTCAAATCCCTACAAACTCATTATAATGATAAAATAATTACGTCATTACGAAGATAAGATCGATTTTTCGTACTGGGAATATGCCACTTGGGCATACCTACCTGCAACTTATTACTTTCTCATGTTATATTCAGGCCGGAAGCGCGGTGCAGAGTGGGGGACATCCGGGGGGGTGGGAGTGAAGAGGGGGAGGAGATGTGGGGGGGGAGTGCACGTATTCTACGAGTCTAAACGAGTCAGCAAATTAAGAAGGGCTCGCGAGGTAATGGAGTTGTTCATTGACCGTTTAAAATCCATGCACTCTGGGGTTATATAGCCTTTCCCTTCTTACAAATGGTTAACAAAAGAGCAAGAGGGTGGCCAGGGGCGGCGAACCCTTGGCACGCGAAATGATAATGAAAATTTCGGCCACATTTTTAATTGACGTATTACGCTATCCACGTACGCTGGCTACTTATTCGAACTATTTTATAATAAACTAGCTGTTGCCCGCGACTTCGTTCGTGTTTATTTATGTTTATATTATATCGTTTTTTAAAACATCCCTCAAAAACCTTTACTTTCCCCGAGAAAGTAAGGGACCACCACGTCCCTTTGCAAAATGTTGCCAAGATCGGTTAAGCTGTAATGCCCTGGATAGATCTGAAAAGCTATACCTATTTTTAAATCTGGAAATGTCACTGATGCTTTCCGGAATAACAACTATACTTACAGAAGGAAAGCTATACATATATGGGCCTAATTTCGTCAAGATCGAATTAACTGTTGCATAGTTTAGTAGAATACAACTAACAACCAATAAATAAATAAACACACTTTTTGCATTTATAATATTAGTACTATTCACGGTGGCTACATTCGCATTATAGTACTCTATTCTTGAATTACTAGCGTATCTTCTTTGCCAATAAATTTCGTAAGCATAGTTTTGTTCCGAAAAATATTCAGCTAGAGCTACGTTCGCGTCTATAATTATTAACTGTACTGACTTTTTGTATATTTCCGTGGTCAGTAATTAATGTGTAGTTTTTTGTAAGAAACGAGTAAGTTGGTTTATGCTTAAAATGTTGCCCCAGCTCGCCGGTTCTGCTATCGTACTATGTTTGCAATTCCCCAAAATCTATCCATATGCTATCAGAGTCAATACTAATATTATCGTTTATGCGTTTAAGTGTATAGTTGTGAAAAGGTTTACCAGCACTGGCGTAGTCGTTAAAATACTGCAAAAATCTTGGTACGAGCATAGGCGATAGAGTAACACTGCGGGGATTCTATATTAAAATATAGGTATATTTATCCAGATTAAGGCTCAATTTTGTAAAAGTACTTTCTGCACGTACGGGACCTTTTTGATGGGGACTGGAATAAAAAAAAAAACTCGCCAATTAGGTTAATCTGATACTTTTATACTTCGCTTATGTCAAGTATGTGTCTGTTATGTAATATGTTTTCCATCTAATCAATAGTAAATAGGCATCTCCTCCTAGGGCGCATAATCACCTATTTTCGTCTGTGACAAGCGCTAGTCTATAGATTTAAAAAAAAAGTGCGTCACACGAGGTCACGTGGGGTCACACTGTCTTTTGATCCCGTTCAAAATAAGCACCACGTGAGTCTTCATATGTTTAGGAAGTTAGTCTGATCTTGTACTATGTGTATCCGAGTGGTAAAGTAGTAAAATTATTACTCTTTACGTATTTAACCATGAACTTACAAGTACAGAACTCCATTATTTGCTTTTTTTCCCAAAATTATTAGGTACTTTATATTTTCGAGGAAAACAATGTAAAATTTATAAAAAGAAAAACCTTTGTTTGCTAATGTAATATGCCGTATGTATAATAAAACGAAAACTTTTCATTCGCAGAACATCCCTTTAAGTCAAAAGAAGTTACAAAACAGTTACTGTAATCTTGTATTACCGTTTTTGTTTTTTCAACTTCAGTATATTAATGTTCTAATATTTGAAAGATGTTCCTTTTTTTGAATTTGACAGCGACATAGGAATGGGGATAATTTCAATACAGGTAATATTGAAATGCGATTCTACATTAACTAAGGCAAAGGTCTATTTCTATACAGCCTACGTATGATAGCAGTGGGCGGTGGGACATAAATAGACTTTGGAATGAGATTACATAAAACATAACTGTCGGTTTTCTTTTTATTTAAATCCTATTAGGTATTACATCGAAGATTCTTTAAAAAGAGCAAAACGTGCTTTCAATTGGAGGTTTTCCGCCGATAAAAAGTATTACGTGTGAAAATATAACCAAACGTGTATCTAGTGGGTAGGTCGGGGTACGGGTTGGGCCGGGTATTGACCCGTATGCCTCCACCTCCCCCCGGTGGCGTAACACGCGAGCGGGCCTTTTGAATGTCAAAGCCACTATATTTTAATGATACTACAACATCTGGTAATTAATTTGTGTCATTTGTAACTGTTTACTGTTTAATAAATAACAGTTGTCGAATGCATTGAGCCAGGCGTTGCTTTGCGGAAGTTCATGATGATTCTTTGCTATATTCCGTGACTAGATATTTATTTGCGGTGTTATTTATTCTATCTTTAGCGAATAAATACAGACACATTTACTTAAATGGGTCCAATGAAACCTACTTTTTAGTACATTTTTAGCGTACTTTTAGCACTGTCTCGCTCTTTTGTCATTCAAAGGTTGCCTTCATCAATAAACCATGCTTTTTTTTTTTAATTCTCTTGACGATATGCTCACCTGGTTACCATAATGAAGATGATAGCGGGCTACCTGTTAAGGGTTTTATATTAAACATATATTTTATATGTTTTATATGTATATATTTTATATGTAGGATAAATTGTACTCTCTTGCTATGTAATTACATCTCTGTAACTACTTTTTTTCTTTTGTGTACAATAAAAGTGTATTCATTCATATACCCCTACTCGGATCGGTATCGGATCGCAACGCTAAATCGCTGGGTGGTACGTCTTTGTCGGTAGGGTGCTAACTCGCAGTGGCGTGCATAGATGGTATGCACTGGGTATGCAGATGATATTAAATGAAGAAAATCTCCTTTTGAAAAGGCTTTTTATAACTCTTACAATGCCTTAAGTTTTATATAACTCGTACAGGAGATTTTATTCATTTTATATCATCTGCACACCAGTGGCGTGCACAGGGTTTTTGACCAGGGTATGCATGAAGAAGGAAGTTGCCACAAAATGGAAAAATCCTTCGCATTTATGAGTTATACAAAAATTGTAGGGTATGCAGTGCTTTTGTGCATGTATGAAGTGCACGCCACTGCTGCACACCCTATATGCACGCCACTGCTAACTAGCCACGGCCAAAGCCACCACACCAAAACGAAATTCCAACGTCGTTCCGAGAACTAGACCGCGTCGAGCACTAGCCGAATACTAATACAACAGCGTGCCTAGGTGTTGTGATGAGACATAGGAACTATACCTATCCGTTTCCGGGAGGTACGTGACCAAACTACGAAGCTCGGATGTCGGTAACTCGGTAAAAGAATAAGTTATTCCTTTGAGTTATTACCGAATAGTTGCCTACGATATCTGAGACGACCGTCCGAAATGAAAAAAAAACGAGTGGTAAAATAAAGCAAAATAAAATGACCGGAATTTATCTCTATAATTTTTACTTGCTGTCCCTCACCACTTCGTCTTCATATAAAGACTTTTTTTTAAATCTTTTAAATGGTAACAACTTTTTCATACATGATTTTATCGAAATATATAATAAATTAATGCTTTAGAACTAAATTATATTAAACATCTATTATATATTTTAAGGTTGTAACATAAACTTTACATTATTTTAATTATTAATTATTGATCATGGTAGTTTTTTTTTACATTAATATTCATAAAACAAAAAATGTATGACGTTCATAAGTGCTGTAACTATAGCCTAAATTGAATAAAGATTTGATTGATTGAAACTTTAATCGTTTGCGCAGCGCACGCAGCGGAAGCTCCCAAAGGAAAAAATACCCCGAATTTGAAACGTTCTTCATCGTTTATATGCTACTATTGGCCTTAGCGTAGTAACTTGAAAGTTCTATCTCGATAAATAGACTTTCCAACACTGAAATAATTTCAAATCGGACCAGTATTTCCTGTAATCATCGCGTTCACGTTAGCAAATAAACAAACTCTTCAGCTTTATATATTAGTATAAAAGATTCGAAATTTATACTTTTTGTCGTCTGCTTATACTATCTGTGCAGTAGTTGACTGTTATAGGCCCTTGATGAAGTTACATAAATTCCCGGAGAATAGCAAAGATTGATGCGGTGAGGTTTTCGAGAGCAGCGGAACTTATTTATTTATATATAAGAGTAGTAAGAGAATAAATAAATTGTTATATAAATATAGTAATAGTGCGTACGACAAAATATGCCCGAGCGTACGAGCAAATACCTAGAAGCTTGTAAAAATAGAGGCGTCTCGTATTATGAGGCAGACAAAACCCGAAATTAGATTATCGTACCTATACAAATTCTGTCTGGTGACGATTATTATAGTGTTATCGACGCCACAGCCTTGGGCGAGGCTAATACATGCGCGGGCGCAGACTGAACTCTTGTTTTCGTTTCCAGAGAGCCGTGTTACGCAAGCCGGCGGAAAATTGGCTACTCATCCTGAGATTTTACATATAAATACGATTTACATAATTTGTAGCAGTTTTATTTTTCGATGACAGCATAGTGTTTGTGTCATTGGATAACAGATTAGTTGCAAAGAGGATACTCTCACTGCGTCGCATAACTTATTGCTGAGGGTCGTGACCTCTTCCACCAATGATATTCTGGGACTATGTCGGGCTTTTTGATTCGGTTATATGCGACTTTGTGTAGAGAGTAGTGCAGATTGGAACAGACCAACGCAATGGGTTTCATTCAGAGTTCTCTTTTCAAATGCAAGTTCAAATTAAGAATCAATTTGTTTCAATCAAGTATATTGAAAGTTTTTATGAAACTCCAAGTTTGATTTATAATAATAGTAATTCTACTACCGATTTGGAGACAGGGAGGAAGCTGTTTTTATACGTGCCTTGGCCGCTTAACTTGTCTTAACACTTAATTTTGCATAGATATAGTTTGCACCCTGGAGCCAAAGGATTAATTTTTTCTCGAGAAAATAAGGGACTCTGCGGTATTTTTTATTGCGTATTAGATATTTTAAAGTTTTTATGTTATCTTTTGTAAAGTATCAATTGCTTTTTTTACAAGATACACAAAACAAAAAGTAAAAATTATACAGTTGTGTGCAAAGACGGTCTTATTGCTAAAACAGTCTCTTATAGAGATCCCTTGGAGAAAGTAAATGATTATATATAACACGAAAGCGGGACAGTACCGGTTTGTGCAATCATTAAAACCAAAAATTATGTGTTTTTATATGCCTGATACAAATTAATAAAATAAATATGACAAAACCTAAAACCTAACTTCTTCACTTTCTATTTTAGAACATTAATTGGCCGATGAGGATTCTGTGAACAGATATAATGTAGCTAACGCTAGAGTTACCGTCTTAGGTGGTGTCGTATGTCATATTTATGACATAGCGTTAAGACTTTAATCTCCTAAGAATACGTAGGTAGCGATAAAATCAAATTTACTTACTTTGTATAAGTTTCAATAACAAACATTTCTACTGCTAATTTATATATTAATCTACGTTCAATAATATATAGCTGAAGTAGGTTGCTTTGCGCTTATCTTAGACAATACCAGTTCTATTAGCATTAGATAGTAAAATGGAAAAGTATATTTTTCTTTGTTTTTCGTTGCTGATCGTCAGGGTCGTGAACGATGTGTTTAGGCCTAAGGTCGGGTGTCTTATACGAAGCCGTAAACCGTTAAAGTGTTGAAGTGTCGGATGGGCTCAAAAAACTCTCAAAATATAATGGTGATCTTTCTCTTATACGAGTTACATAGATACAATCAGGTAGGCAGTGCATTTGTGTATATATCAAGCGAATGCAACTGATTCCGCTTTAGGTCTATCTAAAAAGAAACATGCATTTTTTCGTCCTTTGTCAATTATGTTATTTCTATGGTTAAATTATTTTTTAACAATAATGTAGTGTCATCATTTTTATCTGGTAAGGACGGCTTGTGACAGTTTTAAGGCTTCGTTAACTTAGTTGCAAGTTTCGTCTAGCAAGTCATAAAGTGTGAAATTAAAAAAAAAACATCGGTTTGACGTCACCCCGGCCCGTGACGTGACCTGCATACAGCTTCCCTTCTTCCTCCTGCAATCATTTCTAGGGTTCCGTGGGAAAATTGCTAGCAAAAATACTGTTTCTAAACCTATATGTTTTTCGTCTTCATTGATTTAATATGTTACTATTGTATTTTAACTCACTGTAATTTTTTTTATTTATGTATTTGTGTCATAACTTTTGTTAATCGTTTTTTTTATCGCAATTAAAGTTAGTGACTGAAATCTCACGTGGTTGTTGGTGATTCTAGCGGGCTAACCTATAGCGGGGTATAGGTTTAGTCTAACTGATATACCCTAAACATTTAACACACTGAAACTCAAAATCGCTTGGCGACACGTCCTTGTCGGAACAGTAGTAACTGGCGACCGAAGCCTCTTAACAGATAAGACCAGTACAGCTAAGAAATTAGAAATTCCGAAATTGCCCTGCCAGGAATTGAACTACAGACCATTCATTTATAAGACCACAGTGTGCACTATTGCGCCGCCAGGTAGGTCGACGAAAGTTGCGCTCAAACGAAACCGTAGGTTTAATATAAATGTCATGACTCTAGCAGGATAGCCCGCTACCATCTTTAGACTACAGCACTTAATATCAGGTGAGATGGCATTCAAGGGCTAATGTGTAGTGTTATACTTATGTATACTACGTCTATTCTTCTACTTTTATATACTACTACTTCTATTCTTCTACTTTTATATACGAAATACGAGATCATTTCTACCGCGCACTTGCAAATTGTGATACGATCTTCCATCTGATGTGTTCCTTCCAAAATACAATCTAGGGCTATTCAAGGGGCGTATAAAAAAATCCTTAAAATCCGGCAACGCATCGGTGGCTCCTCTGGTGCTGCAGATGTTTATGTGCGGCGGTGATCACTTAACATCAGGTTTCCCCCTTGCTCGTTTGCCCGTTATTAATATATAAAAAGAACAAAAATTAAATGTTCTAAATCGATGTTTTATATATATAAGCTATATGTAAACGACTTATAATAAGTATATATATTATATGTATATATATTAATATGTATATACTTATATATATTATGTATAATATGTGTGCAGTATTAGAATTTATGAGTAAGTCGTTTATTATAATTATTTGTTTATAATATATACATACATATTTTAAACTTAAATTGCTGCACCAACCCGTTTCTTCGTTTTTCCTAACATCAAAGGTTGTCTGGAAGAGATCGTTTTAGTGATAAGACCGCCTTTGCACGCTCTACTTTGTTTTTTAAGTTTCTTCTGTATTTGAGTTTAATTTGTATAAAATGTGTGTGTGCAATAAAGATTTCAAACAAACTTATGCTCTGTAGGGTTGCTAATACAACGTAGAAATACGGAACCATCTTATGGATATCCGATTTGCTCTTAACCAATTCGTTTATTCATACGCAATATCCATTCATGAATCGTACGCATAATGTGCGTGCAGTTGATTACATTCAAACTTTTTTACTTTATACATTGTCTTGACGACTCCTCAAGCGCAACGGTTGGGCCTTGAGAGCGGGATGCTAGGATTCGATTTTCGATATTGGAAAATGTGAGCAATTTATTTAGTACCAGCCGTTGCCCTCCAACCCAGTGGTCCTCAACTAAGAGAAACTGGTGGCTGTACCTTCTACGCGGCAGTACAAACGGCCAAGGACCGATGGAGATTGGAGATACATCATATATCACAAGATTACTCGCCATAGTAGCAGCAGTGGCGTGCACTTCATTGTTGCACAAACATACTGCCTACCTGGTGCAATATTATACATGTAAAAATTTTTGCTTTTCATTTTTGACAATTACATTAGGATAAAACGACGCCAGCAATCCACAAGTTCTACTATTTACAATCGTTGTAAGTTAGTTGTAATTACGCTTCACTTTCAAACACTTTAACTTGCTATGAGCCTGGAAGGAAGGAAGAAAACACGTTTATTCGTTCTGCAACATAAAACACAAGTAGGTAATGCACACAGAAGAAAGCCAGCGTGATGGACTACGGCCTTAACCCTTGTCCTCATTGTGGGAGGAGACCCGTACCCTGCAGTGGACCGGTAATGGGCTGATATGATGAATAGGTAACCAAAGTCAAAGTCAAAGTCAAAGTCAAAAATATCTTTATTCAAGTAGGCCCACAGGTGGCACTTTTGATGCGTACATAAGAACCACACGGTAGTGAGATGATGGCGATAACCACATTCGTAAACTTAAAACTAAAGCTACGTGGGTTCCAAACGCGTCCTGGTCTAAGAAGAAGCACACAACAAACTTAGCCGGGTGTTTTTTTTTTTTTTTGTTATCACCATCTCACAATGTCATTTTAAATTATTAGAAGAGCAACCTGGTTAGAGCAATAATTTTTTACAACCGATGGGCGTCCACTGTTAGTCGTAGGTCTTATATAGCTTCAGCTTACAATTGTTAGGGGGCTAACCTTCAATAAAACTCAAAATTCGTTTATGTCAAGTAGGCCTTATATAAGCACTTTTGAAACATCAAGTATGTCTGTTTGTAGTGACTCTACCACCGGTTCGGAAGGCAGATTCTACCGGGAAGAAGCTTAGCCAGCTAGAAACTCAGCTTGCTCTTTTCCAACTTCATTTTACAATTTACTTGTATTTATTGTTCTATCTTGTGTGAGATGAATGCGGAGCGGCTTTCTTCCAGGCAACCTTTTCATTAAAAAATTCATCAATAGTGTAGGAACCTCGATGTATTAAATGTGTTTTTATACATTCTTTAAACTTATGCAATGGTAAATCTAATATAACCTTCGGTATCATGTTGTAAAAGCATATACTCAACCCCACAAAGGTTTTCTGTACTTTCCTAAGACGATATACTGATATTACTAATTTGTGACCATTTCTAGTAAGTCGATTGTTCATATCCTTTTTTTTTATACTACGACAATACACCCATCGCCACCTAGTCCCAAAGTAAGCGTAGCTTGTGTTATGGGTACTCAGATGACTGATGAATATTTTTATAAATGATAAACATAAATACTTATAATATACAGATAAACACCCAGACACTGAAAAACATTCATGTTCATCACACGAACTAAGGACTCCAAGATTAAATTATTATAAATATATTGATAAATGATACTTCTTGACTTTGCAACAATGCTTTGATAGGCAAGCAATTTCTTTTTGAGGTGATTTTTGAAAACAATAACTGAACTAAGCTTTCTCATAGTTGGAGGAATATTGCAGGATTTCATCCAGCATTCCATAGTCAGGGTTCGCAAGCTCTCTCGGAAGGAAACTCTGTGGCGATTGCAAGTGACACGCTATTACGGCGGTTGTATCAATGATTGCTTCTCTGCTGTCATTCACATCAGCTTAACAATTCGAATACTAACTAAATTATCCTCCGTTTCTTATAACTACTACTTTCGCCAAAGGTTGTCTTGGAGAGATCGCTTTAGCGATAAGACTGCCTTTGCGGTGTGCAAAAAAACTTGTTTTTTTTTTTTAATTTTTATCTGTTGTTTTTTGTTTTTGTGTGTGCAATAAAGAATTTAATAATAATAATAATAATAAAATCGATAAGCTGTTTTAAAACTGCATAACATTAAAAAATCTAGTTCTATTCAAATAAACTGTACACATATTGTATATTGCCTAGAGTGTAAGATCCGCTAGATTATTTAAAGAAGTTGCCTAACCTGCAGTAAAAAACTCGCGTGTATAATTAAAATTAATATAATGAATTTTGAATTCATTTAACTATGATTGATGGTGTTAATATTTAAAAAAATCTAATAATATACGTTATTTTTATCTTTTAAGTACGTTGACTTAGCAGATAGAAATAGGTTATTTTAATTTTGACTTAACATACATACCGTAAAATTATAATAAAATGGGTTTTGGTTTTTTTTGATATACTACGACAATAAACACATCGCCGTCAAGCCCGAAAGTAAGCGTAGCTTGTGTTATGGATGAATATATTATGAGTATATTATAAGTATTTACTCGTATGTATATTACATTCATAGAAATACGTAGAATATTTTTATGAATATAATATACATAAATACTTTTAATATACAGATAAACACCCGGACGTTGAAAAATATTTATCATCATAACACAAACCTTTTCCAGCACGGCTAGAAGGAGACAACTCTCAGAGCACTGGCGCACAAGTGGAAATAATATCCACATAATATATATGTATTAATAAACTGGGGTAAACTTCTCCTATTCCATGTTCCAGTGATTTAGCAGGTGGGCACGTTAAATATATCCCTTGGCAGGGGATATAATCGGGGGATATAATTTTTATCTCCTGCCCGCGCTAGCCCTGCAGCATTGGGAATCGAACCCACGGCCTTGGACTCAGCAGGATCGCTGCCCACTGTTGAATCGGCTGACATATTAGTAAATATGCGTTTATAGTTGTAATTATCAATCTGGTCCTATAAATATCTGGTCCAATATCTACAGAGCACGGGTCTCCTCTAAGAAAATACAGGCAGTAGTCCACGCTAGCCAATTGCGGATTGGTAGACTTCTCACGCCTTTGACAACGTTTGGGAGAATTCTCAGGCATATGCCAGAAATTCACCAGGTGAGATTGCAGTTAACTAACTTTTAGTGTAATAAAAAACAATAAAGGCGGCCCAATTAAACGGGCATGTGATGTTCTGCCCACGGGGTCGTCAATCACCGCAATGAAAGTGTGACGTCACCTTCACGTATTGCGTCATCACGGGAGTATCGCATATCCTCCTCAATTTATTTGCCTCACAGATAAATTATTGTACGTGCTGTCGACATGTATGCGAAAAATTATCAAAAATGTGTCAAAGTAATACACAAAATAACTAAATATATCAAGCTTTGTTTGAAACATTTTTCTCTTTTTAATAGAATATAGAAAGTCTTTATTAGTAAAACTCAGTATGCAACATAATCATTTGAAATCTTGACCTCTAAGCCTGTATCTTAGGGAAAAAGCCTTCCTAAACAGCGGTGAACTTAGTATTAGTTAGGAAATATGTCACCGCCTGGTTTTCATACATAGACCTACTTTTTTTTAATTAAATTACAAGCAAGCCCTTGACTCCAGCTTCACCTGTAGCCTTAGTACAAGATTGGAATGCTTGAACATCGGAGTAAATGGTTCTTGTTACCATTGCATTAAAGGTTACCAGGTTAGGTTAGGTTAATTTTCCTACAACTCTTTAGCTCGTGCTTTTAACAGAATTATTGTAAAACAGACATTAGAAGTACAGGATTAGCGACTCTAAAACGGTAGGAATTAGGTCGATTTTGCTTTGACGATGCAAAGTTGAATACTCGAAAAGACTCATCGAGCAAATCTGTACTAAGGCTTCTGGTTTTATGTGGTGATGCAGTCTAAAATGTTAGAGGGCTAATATATTAGGTGTATGAAAGTTTTACACGGAATCGTACCATTTCGCTATACCGTCACATCTTTGTAGGGTGGGATCTAGCCGCAGCGTTCAAGCGTACCAAATAGAGAAAATTAAAAAAACGTATATTTCTCAAATCTCCCTGTCGAGAATCGAAACCGGAACCGCTCATTTTTAAGACCACATCACTTGCAACTGCACCAGGGAGTTCGATAAAACTTTAAAAAATATTTAACAGAACTAATGACTAAACAACACGTCTAAACACTTTGAGTAATGCTTTCCTTTTTACAACGTTCCTTACAAAAAGGTTAGTAATAACAAATTAACTTGTCAATCTAAATTATTTCAGATATTTGTGCACTTTACTTGGGTACCCGACCGTGGTGTCTTTACGTGAGTTTGTTCGCATGTCGCAGCGCGAAGTTCAAGCTAATAAATAAAAACTCCGGACGGATTCAAAGTTAGTCGGGCATATCCGGACAAAGAAATGTTAGTAATTCAGATATCTAATTGTGATTAATATGTACCTCACATGGCGGTTATATAAAAAGCGGTGGTAGTGGTTAAGATTTCGGCTTCGCTTTGGGGAGGCCGAGTTCGAATTCCGGCACGCATATCTAAATTTCGACGGCCGATTGGCGCAGTTTGCAGTGACCCTGCTATCTGAGCCCAAGGCCGTGGGTTCGATTCCCACTACTGGAACATGTTTGTGTGATGAGCATGAATGTTTTTCAGTGTCTGGGTGTTTATATGTATATTCTAAGTATTTATGTATATTATTCATAAAAATATTCATCAGTCATCTTAGTACCTATAACACAAGCTACGCTTACTTTGGGGCTAGGTGGCGATGTGTGTATTGTCGTAGTATATTTATTTATTTATTTATTAACTTATCTGAAATATTAGCGTTTTAAGCAATTAAATATTACTTGCTTTAACGGTGAAGGAAAACATCGTGAGAAGCATACCTAAGAGTTCTCCATAACGTTCTCAAAGGCTTGTAAAGTCCACCAATCCGCACTTGGCCAGCGTTGTGGACTACGGCGTAAACCCTTCTCATTGTAAGAGGAGAACCGTGCCCTGTAGCCGATTGGCGCAGTAGGCAGCGACCTTGCTCTCTGGGTCTAAAGCTGTGGGTTTGATTTGAAATGTTTGTGTGATGAACATGAATATTTTACAATGTCTGGGTGTTAATATGTATATTATAAGCATTTTGTATATTATTCATAAAAATATTGATCGATCATCTTAGTTAGTACCCATAACACAAGCTACGCTTATTTCGGGGCTAGATGACGATGTGTGAATTGTCATAGTATATTTATTTATTTATTTTATAATAAATAATCACTGTTAAGAATTCAAAAAGCCCTTTATTAATGAAAAAAAATGTAATTGATATAAAAACATAAATATTCCCACTATTATTTAAAACCGAGAGGTTCTATTTTTATAACTATTTTTGTTAACCTAATAATTATTGTAACACTTTCGCAATTTCTGTACATTTGCCATTTGGACAAAGGGGGTCCTCATTCCTATCCATGCAACTCTATCACGCATCAGTTTTTGCCATGTTGCTCCCATAATTTTAACAAAATCATCGCTCCACCTTATTTCTGCCGTTTCTGTAAAGAAGTATTAAGAATAACTATAATTCAATATGTGATAGTGTACAGTTTGTAATCAAGAAAGGGTACGGTTTCTTTAAAAGAATAACACGAAAAAACTATATGTACAAAATTAACACAAAAGCGTAATGCTAATTTGATTAAATAGAAAAAGTTTGAAAGTTAAAGTTTCATCATTATCTTGTAGAATAAAATATTATGAGCCCTTAAATAACTGGCATGCTCGTATTACCAACATTTGTAGAGTAATAATTTTTGTATTTAAACAACGTTAAGGTACTTTTTATCTTTTGAAGTGGTTGTAGACACGCGAGCGTGGTTGCCAAACGACTGTTACTGGTAAACTACGCCTCAATATGATCAGTGGCCCTTAGTACGAGATTTGATTACTCGCCAACGAGTATTCATTTTCGCATATAAATTATAATCTTATATCTTTAAACGAGTAATTCTTGTATATAGAAATAGATTTATTATTGGAATCTCGAAATCGGCTCCAACGATTTTCATGAAATTTAGTACACAGGAGGGGTCGGGGGCGATAAATCGATCTAGCTAGGATTCATTTTTAGAAAATGTCTGTTTATTCGTGTTTTATCGATAAATACATATATATATATATATATATATATATATAATTGGAATCTCGGAATCATTTATATTGGACATACGACTATTTTTTTAAGTCGACTCATTCGCGGACGAAGTCGAGCGGGTCCGCTAGTTAAATTTAATTTTAGGAATTCTTTATTGATCAATATAAACGTTGTGAAAACCAGTAATAAGCTGAACATTCACTTGGATATTTCCGCTTTAAACAAAAAATATTGCAAAAGAGGGTACAAGCTTAAAAAAGTTAAGGTACTTTTTATCTGTGGAAGTGGTTGCAGACACTTGAGCGTGGTTGCCAAACGACTTTTACTTGAATTTCGGATGGACACTTAATAAAATATTACGAGCCCTTGATTTTATTAATAAAATACTATGAGTAGAATAGCAGATGATAGTTTTTTATGGCAACATAAATCTTAAGAGCGTGACATGACTGTGGCTTTAGAACGTTGCAAACTAAAACACGACCTAAAATGCTACGTAGAAAAGGTTTCTGCTATTTTTAGCTGCCTAAATAAAATTCAATTTACCAAAATAATCAGAAATACCATCGTCCCATTAGTATTATTCAATTCATTCCAAAAGAATACCTTATTTATTGCAACCTTGCGATTGAGGTAACTCGGCATTATAGTATAGTAGTATATTATCCCAATTAATATTATAAATATCAATGTAAGCATTCAGCTCGGTTCCGTTGGGAGAGGGGATGACTGTTTGACTCTTTTACACCATAACTCCGACAAATTATAACCGATTTAAATAATTATTTTTGTACTACAGAGGTTATAATATGTAATTAATTTTGCCCAAACTGTGGTTGGAGATAGAGAACACAACTCCTAAGCGGACAGCAGCAATCCCCTCGTTTAAAACTTAGCGATACTGAATACTTTAAATTTTTTATATTGACAACTAAATTTAATGCCACATCAAAAAACAAAATCAAACGCAGACGAAGTCGCGGGCAAACAGCTAGTAGTATATAAATAACCGCTATAAATCGTGTATCATACAAATAATAATAGTTTATGTTGCTTAAACCCCATTTTGGAATACTGATATTTTTACGTAGACTAAGTCGCGGAGACCCGCTAGTCGTAATATATAATATTTTTAGCCAAAAATAAACTTGCACATCAATTTCGCGAACGTACAATCGATCATTGCACTGCGGCCGATTGCATCACCGCACCGCATCGCAGACTGCTGGCGCATTGTGTTAGTTAATGCCTTTATACATTCTTATTTTGCCTACATCGTACCTGACGCACCTTATACGGTAGAACAGACAGTATGCTATTTAGCATAACAGAATTTAGTTGCATGATTCGAACTAAAACTTCGTGTTGAGCGAAAATATAATGTTTTAAATACATTTATTCTTAAGTGGGAGCCGCTGGAGGCAAGCGGCCCAAGACCGTGGATTGTGGAACTACCTACAAAAGACATGTCCAGCAGTGGACGTCCATTGGTTGAAATGATGATGATACTTAAGTATAAACTTTTCTATGTGTATTTAGCGTGCGGAAAATCATTCTTTTCCACAAAGTGTTTTTTGATGTCATCTTGCATATAACATCGAAATTCATGAAGGAGGTTTTAATGAAAAAGAAGAAATGTTTTACTGCCGTGGAACATCATGTCTTTTTTTAAATTCAAATAGCCCAAGGTAAGAAATTATATTCCATTATTTCGCGAAACAACGTCGTTTAATGTGCGTACAAATTTTGATGATGGTCATTTGAAACGAATATATGTCACCCTTTCCACACTTGTATATAGATGTACTATTAGACTGACTGTCGTCCGATCTTGAGCCCACGTTTGTTTTAGTACTTTTAAAATTTAGCGGGGAGCGGTTTATTCCCGGGCCAAAAAATCTTCATAAGTGTATGTTACAGTAAATTTATAAAGTGGGTAAATAATTAAACTTTTGATAACTATAAATTCATATTTGGCAGATATTTTATTGAATAGTTAATAAATAGTTTTCAAGAAACAATTAAAATTATATTTGATTAAAAACCAATGTTCATTACATTGAGTTGGTGGGTATTTTGATATAAATACGACTGCATCATTGATGCACCTCAGTCCTACATGGACTCGAACGGTGCGAAGTTCGAGTCATCCGGACTTGGATCCTTACCACGGTCACGGGGGCGTTCGGGCTAAACAATGATTAGTCCAAAAGTCCACCAACACTTAGATTAACGTCAAACCGAGCCGAGGTCCGAGCCCTCGCAGGAGTTATCCTCGGGTCGACGTCTCCCACCTTCCCCCGATGTCGTTTAGCCCTGGGGCTCTTCTCTTGGCACGCTCTCGCGCTCGCCCCACTCCCCCGGTGACGCCGTAGCAACCCCTCAGGTGGTTATCGGCAAGTGTCCATACAAAAATCGGAAAGTTGAAAATCGACGATGCGAAGGTACCTCCGTGTCTTAGTCGTTTATCATGTATCTCTGGGGTTAAATAGAATACAACGACTCGTTCTGCATATACCCGGCTTTGTTCACGTTCTACAACTTCACTATAGCAGCTAGTAAACTAATCGAGGCACTTAATCTCAGATCCGGTACCTATCAAAGGGGACATAAAGTTTTTACGAGCCTTGTAAGTAGTAACTATAAAAAAATCGAAAAATATGCCGCTACTCGTAAAAAGGAATTTATCATTACAATCTTGACGAGTACGCTTAAATTCTACCGAGTCAAATACAGTTTTTTTTTTACTATCGAATTTTTTTTTTTTGTGATCAGAATTCAGTTGACACCACCACTTTTCTCCCTGCTGGTGAACGAGGCGACTGAGGAAATATAACGGAGCACGTGTAATCCGATGCGGAGCGGTGATAGCCCAGTTGGTAGGAGCTCGACTTCACTTTCGGGGGGCTGAGTTCGAATCCCTGAACGCACCTCCAACTTTTCTGAATTATGTGCGTTTTACGTAATTAAAATTGCACTTGCTTCAACGGTGAAGGAAAACATCGTGAGGAAACCTGCATGCCTGAGAGTTCTCCAAAATTTTTTCAAAGGTGTGTGAAGTCCACAAATCCGCACTGGGCCAGCGTGGTGAACTACGGCTAACCCTTTCTCGTTGTTCTACAAAAGGACGGTAATGGGTTGATATGATGATGATGAAAGCTCCGAAAAGCTAGACAGAAGTGTCGGGAACGACCTTCGTGGCGCAGTGGTGATTGCTGTGGTCTTATAATTGGAGGTCCCGAGTCAGCCCGGGGATCAAACTCGGTTAAGAATTTATAATTTCTTTCCTTTCTCTGGTCTGGTTTAGTAGGAGGCTTCGGCAGTTACGCGCGGAAATCAATAAGGGGTTATAGATTTACTATAAGGGCCGTAACCATAACAGAATAACCCGCAACTATCTAAGACTGAATCAACACTTATCACCAGGTGAGATTACAGTCATGGTAAAAGTATAAACTATTACTGTCTATCACTGCCCGCTTCGGCTTAAAGTTGATCAAAGGACTATAGGTATGCTATTAAAAATCACGCTACGATCATAAGGTGTCAAGCAAATAGCGGGCGATGCTACTCGGCGGGTCGTAGAACTCGTAATGAAACTTTACTTAGCAGAAGTTGGACGCGGACGAAGCCCCGAGAAACCGCTAGTCAGTAATATATCCTATACCTAGATAATGCACTAACTGGACATTCCGCCAAGACAACTTTAAGAAAGGAATATTAAACGCAAGTGCCTGACCAACTGGGGGTTCAATAAATTCCTTCGGAGCCCGCTCCCAGTGCGAGCGGGACGGTACACAGTTCCCCACCAGTGCGAGCGAGACAGACGCACTGACCTACATCAATAAGTGGACATTTTGCAGAGAGCGGAAGAATGCAGCGGGCTTGTATGTGTGCGTTAAATTGTAAATGCATATAATTTGAAGTGTATGAATTCAGCTGTGCAAATAGATTATTTTATACTAGCTGTTGCCCGCGACTTCGTCTGCGTTTGATTTTGTTTTTTGATGTCGCATTAAATTTAGTTGTAGGTCTAAAAAACATTCAGTATCGCTAAGCCTTAATTGAGGCGCTTGCTGCTGTCCGCTGAGGAGTTCTGTCCACTATCTCCAACCACAGTTTGGGCAAAACTAAACACATATTATTACCTCTATAGTAAAAAAAATATTATTTAATCGGTTATAATTTGTCGGAGTTATGGTGTAAAATCGTCAAACACTTTCAGCCCCCTCTCCCAAAGGAACCGAGCTTAATGTCGGAATAAAAAATAACCTATATTACTTCTAACAATTCCAAGAATATGTGTACAAAGTTTCATGAGTATCGGTTAAGTAGTTTTTGCGTGAAAGCGTAACAAACAAACTTACATTCACATTTATAATATTAGTAGGGATTACACGCAGATACTACATGACGATGCTGAGTCTAAAGGATTTGTTTATACTTATTTGCACAACAAAAAAAGAAAATGACATAGACAGTAAAAGGAGACATTCAAAAAATATGGCGGCCTTCTCGCTTAGAAGCGATCTCTTAGAATTAGGAAAACCGAGAGTAACCGAACGGTGGAGAGTCTTATTATAACATGATCATCATCGTATCAACCCATTACCGGCCTACTACAGCGCACGGATCTCCTCCCACAGTGGGTTAAGGCCGTAGTCCACCACGTTGGCCCAGTGCGGATTGGTGGACTTCACAATCCTTTGAAAACAGTATGAAGAACTCTCAGGCTGCAAGATTCCTTGGTTTCCTTTACCGTTAAAGTAAGTGATATTAAATGCTTATAACGCACATAACTCCGAAAACTTAAAGTTGCGTGCCAGGGTTGAACTCTGTCCGCCCGAATTCTTAACCACTAGACTATCACCGCTTTCTAAATTATGTTACATGTATATGTATGTCTAGATACATTTCGCTACAATTCAAAAAAATTAACTCTGTATGAATTACAGTCGACAGGGTGTGTCAAATAAAGCATGCAAGCAAAGACGCGTGCGAAATCTATTTAAATGTGGACAACTAGTGGGAAAATGGGTATGTCATGATATCACCTGCCCCGTATTAATATCGCTGCGTGTGATATAATTTTTTGTTGCAACATAATATAAAAAAGACGGCCAAGTTAAAAAATAATTCCGCTCTGAGGGTTCCGTATATAATTTAAAATTCTGTTATTCATTGATGTACAGGATAGAAAGTAAATTAAGTTTTACTTATCATTACACTGATATTATAAATATTGTACAAGCGAATGTGTGTACGTAAGTTATGCACAGAGTATGCAGATGATATAAAAAGAAGAAAATCTCCAGTAAGAGTTATAAGTAAAACGTAAGTAATGTGAAGAAATAAATAAATCATTCATTCATTCAAGCAGTTTTGAGGTACGGAACCCTAAAAATTAGTGACAAACGAAATCCGACCGGCCCATATTGCAGTGACACCTCTTTTTTCCGCGTTCAAGGTGTTATTAGTATCATTTGACACTTGGATCATATTTTACGCTCTCATAACTTTGATAGCGTAGTTTAACTTATAATACTTTGTAATACTATGCCAGTACGAAGTTGATATTGGCGCTTTGGCCGATTGGCGCAGTGGGCAGCGACCCTGCTTTCTGAGTCCAAGGCCGTGGGTTCGATTCCCACAACTGGAAAATGTTTGTGTGATGAACATAAGTTTTTCCCAGTGTCTGGGTGTTTATCTGTATATTATAAGTATTTATGTATATTATTCATAAAAATATTCATCAGTTATCTTAGTACCCATAACACAAGCTACGCTTACTTTGGGACTAGATGGCGGTGTGTGTATTGGCGTAGTATATTTATTTATTATGTTAATTTTATGTTATTACAGTCTATAGAACCGCAACTGAACCTAAAATACTTAACAACATCAACTAAGGATGCACCTAAAAAGGACCTGCAGGCAGATTCTGTATCTCAACTGACACCAAATTTAGCTAGCCACTGTGGATAGTTGCTACCAAATAAACTGTTAAATCCATACGAAACCACAGAGTTAAGAACATACAGAAACCGTGTACACAACTAATATTGAAGCATCAAAAAGCAATCCAATTTAGAATGGTTTCTCGAACAAACGGGTACACACTTTATATAATTTAGCAGAGGACAGTAATTATTTTACCTAAGCGTTCACCATAAGATGTGAAAATGAGAGTAGTTTGTGAGCCAGCTACATTCCGCGTGTGTAAAGTGAGATGTGCGCGGGGCATTTTCGCTGTTTATGGACAAATGCACTGCATACAATAATGGCTGAATGAGGATTCTGATGAGATCTGCATGCGTAAGCTAGTGTTCAACTAATTCCGACGCAAACACGTCTTGGTGAGCTCCCAAGAAAGGCGGGTCCAAGCAAACACGGACTGACATTAATCTTTTCTTCTTACCACCAGCTGTCGCTACGGGACTCTGAACAACCACAGTGTAACAAATGCGGTGTAGAGCATTCATTTATTAAAAACTAGCTGTTGCCAGCGACTTCATCTGCGTTTTATTTTGTTTTTTTTATGTGGCATTCAATTTAGTTTTAGTTCTAAAAAAAATTAAAGTATTCAGTATCGCTAAGCCTTAAATGAGGGGTTCGCTGCTGTTCGCTGAGGAGTTCTGTCCTCTATCTCCAACCACATTTATCAGATCTACACAAAGTTTGAGCAAAATTAAATACATATTATAACCTCTATAGTACAAAAATAATTATTTGAATCGGTTATAATTTGTCGGAGTTATGGTGTAAAATCGTCAAACACTTTCATCCCCTCTCCCAAAGGAACCGAGCTTAATGTCGGGATAAAAAGTATCCTATATTACTTCTAACACTTCCAAGAATATGTGTACAAAGTTTCATAAGGATCGATTAAGTATTTTTTGCGTGAAAGCGTAACAAACAAACTTACATAAACATTTATAATATTAGTAGGGATAGGGATAACCAAAAAATTAAGCGAGTGTGGCGAGCATTTCAAATATATACATTTTATTTATGTGTGAAGGCAACAAACAAAGATTATTTTTTTAAATTTAATTTTTACCATTCAACATTACTTGTCTCTTGCCTACTTTAGTCCAACACTAAATACACCACTGTCTGAGGGATGCGAATCATCGAAACTATTTAGTTTTGAAAATACGCATGAAATAATAGTGTCTTTAAGGAAGTTATCACTACGCTGGTATCCATTATATGATATAAAAACAAAGCTTAATTTGCTAAACTCCAAAAAAAGAAGGAGAAGTTCTAAAAGGTAAGAAGTATATAGAAAGTAAGTAGGAAGTATCTCCTTTTAATTAGCAGATGTTTTGACAATATTAATATACTTAAGTGTTACGTATCATTAGTCATAAATTAATGTTTATTACTGCGGATCCGGCAGATGTCATCCTTCCTGGAAAAGCAGCGCGACCTAACGCGTCCAATCGTGTTTTCGAACCAACCAGGGACCCATTGAAATATACACACAAAATGTAATCAAAATCGGTCCAGCTGCTCAGGAGGAGCGATGTGACAAACACTTGTACAGAAGAATTAGATGTACCTATTAGTACCATGTTAAACATAAGGATCGAACGTCGATCGTATATATATCGGATATATTTTGTCCAAACTAATATTGGGATAGGCAGTTTTTCTCAACCTCAATACAGCATTATTGTATTGTAACCAATATTATATTTTACCAGAAAACGTTTTCTTTTGTTGTTTACATTAGTTTTTATTCAGGCGGACATGTTTGCGGATAAACTCTTGCAAACTTCAGTGGCCTGTAATCTTAAAACAAAAGTCAAGACTAAGTCAAGTCATAACCATAACTTCTCGTTACAAATGAGGAATAAAAATAAGTCAAAATAATTATCAGTAGCATTTTGAGGTCTGTCTGGAATCTATGATATAAATAATATGGTCTGTCATATTTATTTTTTTACTTTTAGTTACAACTTTAAATTAATTTTTTTTGTTACATTTTTTAAATTTAGTTCCAAGGGGTTTTTGGGTTTTTTGGGGTTTTAGCTTAGAACAAAACTTGGTATTACTATTTATAATTAGATCAACCTTTAGTTATTACCTGTTTTGTGTACC
Source organism: Pararge aegeria (assembly GCF_905163445.1). NCBI lineage: Eukaryota > Metazoa > Arthropoda > Insecta > Lepidoptera > Nymphalidae > Pararge > Pararge aegeria. The sequence goes on from NC_053189.1 coordinate 17,037,928, forward strand.
TAATAACAATAAATAAACTAATAAATAAATATTATACCACATACGAATATTTTAAGAAGCTATCTATGCTTTCTCGTTCGCCGATTACTTATTAAACTAAATATTATTTTAAAAAAAATATAAGTTCATCTCGCGGGTCAAAATACGATTTAAGTAACATCAAAAATATTCCAAACATACCTCTGCTTCATATTTCAAAGCAGTGTATCTCCTTAAGAAAAGTATGATTCACTCCGAATATATAATGCAAAATTTGACATAGTATAACGCAATTCTAGTCGCGATCACTTTTTTTTAAATTAGTAAATATTTACACTGGCTTATCACCTAAATACCATACGCATGTGTACAATTGATAATAATCGATGGCGTCCTCCTTCCATTGCCAAGACCCCCCCCCTCCAGCACGTGAGGGTGTCGGCGAACACGCGTAAATTATTTACTTGCTTAACTTTACAACAAGGGTTCAGGGACTCTACTTTATATCTTAATATTTGATGAAGATCGAATTGAAGCAAGGAAATTCTGACAGTTCTGTTTTAAAATTCGGTAAACCTATTAATCGTATGCCTAGTGATTTAGGTGAATCCTAGAAAAAAAAAACACAATCTTATTATTAATTATCATTACTTATTATTATTATTAATTTTTAATTATCTTAACGATGTTAGGCACCATCTAAAGTTACGACGCCGATTTTGACGTCCAACTGCTGGATAAATTCTTATTTATTTATATTCTTATTCTAACACTATCATTACAGAATAACTTAAACCTAATGCGATAGTGTAGCTTTTTATAAAAAATAATCTTAACATACTTATGCTATATCCTGCTATTTAATTATCTTTTTCCGCAACAAATAACCCACATTGCGATCCTTGGGAATTCACCCAGAGCGCAACAATACAAATCACTTTGCTCTGATATGACGTTCAGGATGCGGAGGGCTCGCGTCATTGGTGCCACTTTTAATAAATTTGTCCGCCCAATCGGTACTTCCAGCAGTGACGGCCGTCGCCTCCGCCCAACATTAACACACCTCTCGGAATCACACAACCTTACTTGTATTAGCACATCCGGATTAGTAGCAAGTTAGTGATATTAACCGGGACTGAAGGTTTAATGTGCTCTCCGAGGCTTGGGGGTTGACAACACCAATTTACTAATCGGGCTGCTACTGAAAATTCTTTTAAAGAACACAATAGTATATTGTGCAACAAGTGCGATAACTCGAGCAAACTTCGCTCTCGTGGGCAATCGACAACATCGCACGGGTTGCAGATACTATTTTTAATTACAAATGCTGAGATAAATGTGGGCACAAAATCCCAAGTCCCAACAAACGGATGAAAAGTTTAAAAAAAAGAAACAAATATACTTCAAACAATAAATACAAATTAATTAATATAAATTAACAAAATATAAGAATAATTAAACAGCTCAATATTAATTAATTATTTTTACTTTCGTACAAATAAATTGTCGCATTTGAACAATTTGAACACGTCAAATAAATTCAAATTCAAATTCAAAATTCATTTATTTCAAGTAGGCCTAATATAAGCACTTTTGAAACGTCAAGTCTGTCTGTTTGTAGTGATTCTACCACCGGTTCGGAAGGCAGATTCTACCGAGAAGAAGCCGGCAAGAAACTCAGCAGTTGCTCTTTTCCAACATCAACAATTTACATTTTGTATTTTAACATTCATTTTTCTATCTTGTGAGAGCTGAAAGCGGAGCCGGATGCTTCCAAGCAACCTTGTCATTAAAAAATTCATCAATTGTATAGTAACCTCGCTCTAATAAATGTGTTTTAACAAATTCTTTAAACTTGTGCATTGGCAGGTCCAAAATCACCTTAGGAATCATATTATAAATAGTATCTGCAACCCGTGCGATGTTGTCAACGTCATTTTGCGTGCGACAAGGATAGTTTGCGTGTGCTAAGTATAATTTGCGTAACTCAAATAACAGTTTCATTTACGAAAAAACTCACGCGTCATTTTAAAATGGGCAAACAGCTCTTTTTCAACCGCAACAGCGAGTACTAAGATACTACTTATCCCGCATGAGTAATAAAATAGCTTATGATTTTTGGCTTGAACCGGGATTTAAATCCAGGACGTCACTGTGACAGTGCACCGTTAGCACAAAAAAATTCAGTCCAATGAGAAAGTGTACAATAAAATGTTGATGATTATGTTAATGTTACATCAAATAACGCATGTCTGACTATTCGCCAAACGCCCGGCCGAATTATACTAAGTAATATATCATTCGGCATCAGAATAATATTTGTTGTTGAATACATTATGTGAATTCATTCTCATCTCACTGGATTTGCATGTCATTGTATTAGAATTACTGCGATTCATTTCCGCAATGCGGCATTATAAAAATCTTACCAGCTTTGCCTTTGGTTTCTTGAATGCGATCTCATTTCTTTTGATGGGATCCCAAATTATCATAAGCTAGCTATCATAAAGCTGTACCTACCACCTCAACGGCTGGCGGAGTTGAGTGACAAACATGTACAGGATTATTATATATTATACTATTTTATCAATTCAATTAAATTCTAGTTTATAATATAATATAATATACCTAGTACGACAATACACACATCGCCATCTTGCCCCAAAATAAGGGTAGCTTGTTTTTGGGTGACTAATGAATATTTTTATGAATAATATACAAATAAACACCCAGACACTGAAAAACATTCCTGTTCATCACACAAACATTTTCCACTGCACCAATCGGTTTATGGATTTAAGTAAGAATTATTTTAGCTAAAAATTCCGTTCTATGCAGCCGGTAAAACCCTTGACCGCTCTTACCGTTAGTGGTGATGCAGTCAAAGACAGCGGGCTAACCTGTTAGGGCGTATGATAGTCATGCCATATTAGTTTCTACGCGACGTCGCACCAGTACACTAAATCGCTTAGCGGCACGTCTTTGTCGGTAGGATGGTAACTAGCCACGGCCAAAGCCTCCCACCAGACCAGACCAGAGAAAATTCAGAAATTATAAAATCCCAAATTGTCCCTACGTAAGTTCACAGCGCTCACCGTTGCACCAGGGAGGTCGTGAAATCATTGGTTTCCAACAGGCATTTTACCTGAAGCAATGATGCAGTCTAAGTTGGGGCGCGCTTGCCTAGAGAATACCTATTCACTCTTGCCTTGAAGGCATTCAAGTTGTATGTATCAGGAAACAGATGCCGGAAGAGCGTTCGAAACCTTAGCACTGTAGGAATGTATCAGAAACGTAGATGAAAAGCACTACGAAAGTGCTGTATACGTGCTGACTGCATGTCAACTTCACAAAGACGCCACCGTCCAAGGCGTCTCGCTGTTCTGACTTATGTGGAATTTATTCATTCATTTATACAATTTTGCTATTTTTATGTATGGCTCCAAAATCAGGAACTTTTCTGAGTCAGCGATGCCATAATGGAAAATTTCAAGACGGATGTCGAAAGCACAGATAATAATTACCGTGATAAATTTCGCCATGTTGATAGATTGAATGAGATTGAAGAATATCCCCAAGTTTGGGGTTAAATTTGAGGGCTGCAGTTTGCCCTCGCGTAAAAAATAGCTTTAGGGAGATGACAAGTACGTGCGCAAGGGAAGGAAAATGGGAAAATACTTATACCTACATTAGTATTGTGAGGGGTGGGTAAGAGCGATATTATTAACGTATTTTTAGATAGATATTTGTGTCCTTTTTATACGCGCGTTTGTTGTACCTTTACTTGCATTCACAATAAGAGTGTGGCCGGATTCGATTTCTAAAAGTTGCAATCTTAAACGCGACTCAAAATGCTACGTGAAAGTTTCATCACTTAACTAAAACATACTTAAAAAAAAACAATTTTTACATAATTAAAAAAAAATTATACATAACCGAAATATATAATCAGTTAGTCCTTGGTATTATAAGGTATACAGTATTTCATGCAAACAACCTTATTAAACTGTGTACCTTTTTCAGTCTAGATTTTGTACAGCCAATGTATAGCGGATATCAATTTAGTCAGAAATATGGTAAAGTAACCATATATTATTTTAGATGTGAAGAACATAGATTTTTAAATATATAGATACTTAAACCTCATTTTTTAATACTCGACATCTTAGGTCCCGAGTGATATAGTGGCGGCATCGCTGGGAAATCTACTGACCCTTTTATTATGGCTCGCCCGAGCCAGTAACCGTTACGCATTTTATTTTTCTGTTAAAAATTCTCAGTAACAGCACGGAGTTATAAAGTTAGATGTCGTCTGGTTACCTTCAAATCAAGAGTGAATAGGCATCTTTTAGACAAGCGCGCCTTATCTTAGGCTGCATCATCACTTACCATCAGATGTGATTGCAGTCTATAAATTAAAAAAAAAAGGTGGCGCGATGTTGTGGTCCTTTGGAGAGCACGTTAACCCACGCTGATGATAAATGGGTTTGCTTTCAAGTCTTGCGGAGAAGAAGTTTCCAAGTACAAAAAGGCAAGCAAACCAAGTGTGGAATATGACATAGCGAAGAAGAAGAAGAAGGGCTTAATACCGTAGTCCACCACGTTGGCCAAGTGCGGATTGGCGGACTTCACATACCTTTGAGAACATAATGGAGAACTCTCAGGCATGCAGGTTTCCTCACGATGTTTTCCTTCACCGTTCAACACTAAGTGATATTTGATTTCCTTAAATTAAAAAAGCATATAACTCCGAAAGTTTAAAGCGTGCCGGAGATAGAATCGGTCTTTCTGAAAGGAAGGCAGATGCTCTAACTACTAGGCTAGGTATCACCACTTCAATTAATGTTACGCCAATGTAAAATTAAAGCCTATGTAACCAGTAAATAATAAGAACTACTTAGTTAAAAATTAAATGAATTAGACGCTGAAACCATTTATGACACTTTGCCAAGGGAGAAACTAAGTTTGAGGCAGTTGTAAAAAAAAAATGATTTAATATGTTACAAAAATAAATTTTTAGGCTAACTGTAAAATACTGTGACACAACAAGGCTGAGAAATGTCTATAAAATGGCCGAAAAATTGCTCTTCATTTTCATTCTACAGAATAAATAAAACCTTCCGCATTCCCCCAAATACTACAGACGCGGGGCCGTGTAATAATGCATCACAAAAACATCGTAATTACACGCGAATTATGTGTGCGTGACTCACACAGCCACATAGCAAACGTTTTCCAACACACTAGGGATTCGTGTGCTGATAAAATATCGATACATGCATAACTCGACTTCAACAGTATCGAGTAGACATCAAAATATATAAAATATAAATAAAATAAAATAAAATTAAAAAGCCTTTATTTCTAAAACGTATTACATTTATATTTCACATATTTTTATTACAAATAACTTTACATTCACTAAAAATACATTTACGTTTAAGTCGCCTCTACGGCGTAGGCCTCCCCCAAGTCTCGCCAAAGTTTTCTGTCGCGAGCCTTTCGCATCCAGTCCGGTCCACACCTCTGATGGAAAATATCTCGCCACCTCTTTCTTGGTCGCCCTCTTTTCCTCGTTTCATTTCTTGGAACCCACTCAGTCACTTTCTTGGTCCATCTCTGTGGTTGCAACCGGCAAACATGTCCTGCCCAATTTCATTTCAAAATTCTTATCCTTTTCTTTACATCTACTAGTTTGGTTTTCTTTCGAATCTTCTTGTTACTTACTCGGTCTTTTACCTTTAAACCTAACATGCTCCTGTCCATTTTAATATAAAATAAAAATATATAATTTATATAAATATACTACGACAATACACACATCGCCATCTAGCCCCAAAGTAAGCGTAGCTTGTGTTATGGGTACTAAGATAGCTGTTGAATATTTTTATGAATATAATACTCATAAATACTTATAATATACAGATAAACACCCAGATACTGAAAAACAATCATGTTCATAACACAACCATTTTCCAGTTGTGGGCATCGAACCCACGGCCTAGGACTCAGAAAGCAGGGTCGCTGCCCACCGCGCCCGTCAGTCGTCGTCGTTGTAAATTGTATAGTAAATTTCAGATGCCTTTGTAGTCGTGATCCTGCCAGCCTGCATAAGACCACTAGGGATTTGCATGATGAGAAAATGTAAATACTTTATTTTGATCTTAGTTAAATCGACGAAATATCGGATTTCATCATCATAATGACTTGCAATAAAGTCCACTGCTGGATTAAGGACCAAAATTCGTGTAGTAAAATGCCGAAACCATAATCTACTCCATTTTGGTATCGCTTTAAAAATATCAAGTAAAATGTAAGATCGAAATCGCAACGAAAATGTTGCATATTATAATTATCTTCACTTTTCTCTCCCAAACCTGAGCAACTTATCTAAATTGGTCTTCTAGTGCGATTTGTAACATTGCGAATGTCATTTGCAAAGTTAATTCAGAAGTTTCAGAAAACAAAACATGCCACGTCTGATTAGGTAGGTACATAGTTCCTAGCTACATTTAAAGGAGCTTAAATCCCAGTTAAAATCTATAACAAATTTACTATTTAATGCCCAAATAATATCGACAAAAACATAAAAGTTATTGGCTCGTAAAACTGACATAAACCTAAACTTGTCGTTCAGACTTTATGCTATTGTTGTGATATAAATGTAAACTGAGACCACCCTTCCTCTAAACCGTTTAGCTACGTGCTATGTCTACGATCGATAAATAAAAATTATCTTTACTAATCAGACATCGATATGAGTCGAGTATCGATACTTTCGGATCTCTACGCGCTGTCTTCTCACGTTAGCATTGACCAATATGACGAGCGGTACGGTGACACACTGAAAACGGACGTCGTAATCACGTGGGCTACGTGTAGAAAGGAACGGGGGTATATTCTACACTCGTGCGAGGGGGACAGGTGATATAACCTTGACCTGCGCAGTAGTACCCCAAGCGCCCCCCAAGCTGTGACGATTTTCGGTACTGTATAACCACACGAGCATTGTATAACTACTACACGAGAGCCAAGCAGTATTTATAGACGTGCCAACTTTAAACAATAATTAGTTTGGTACCAGACAGATTTACAAGCTTTTTTAATTTTACGGCTATACGAAAGTATAATGTAATTAGTTTATTCGGTTAAATGTTATATTTATTTATTCCAAGTAACAATTTTAAACGTCAAGTTGTGGTAGATTTTATCGAGAAAAAGCCGGCAAGACACTTAGCAGTTACTATCTTTTGACATATTAGAGTTCGACTAACATTATATAATCATGACTTGATAATATAATGTGAGTTAATTATATTTTATCAATAATATTAGTTTATTTATATAAAAAGATGACTATTGGGTGAAAAGTTATAGACATGCGAACTTACTAAAATACGTCCTTACCTATATAGACCGAGTGTCGACAATCTCTACCCAACTTACAATAATTGCAGCCAGACATAATTAAACTAGTTCTCGCCCGCATATTCGTTTGTTTAAGTTAAGTTTTACTATCACTGTGTAAAGCATTACCAAGAACGTTACTGTGGTTGAGTCGAACAAAGACAACAAACAAAAAATAAACAGACCCTTTTGCCTTTATAATCATAATACATAATAATAATAACAATTTTTTATTTGGTAACTATGACCCATCTACACTATTATAAAAACAGTAAAAATCATACACTAAATCAAAAAAAACTTTCATGAGGTATTGACAAATTAGAATTTCTGTCTCCAGGCAGGTTGGAGTACATAATAGTATAGATTATTATCTGTATGTGTATCTGTGGATGTCAAAGTGAAATACTTTGCAATTTAGGTATGTTTTTTCATTTGTATAGTCAATGTACGTTATTAATATGATGGAAGTTGTTTTGAACTCGTAAACACGTCAAAAATTAATTTATTCAAGAATTTCAACTTTATTATTTATTTCTTGAAATTGCGTTTGCACTTTTCGGCCGAGTACATATTTATATTGCGGCCTATAAGATCTATTCAGGTTGGTTGGTGCAAATTATCCAACATCCGGTTGGCACATCTGTATAGATTTAAACAGTTACTACGTAGCTGAATTATTGCTGCGCAATACGCCAATTTTATTGTTTGTAATTATTATGTTATTTGTCCTTCACCATCGAAATCCTTAATAGTTAACGCGGGGGGGGCATTGATCATTGTATTACATTCCATAAATCCTATAACATTCTCTGTTAGCATATTATGTCGAGCCGTTTTAGCTCCAGGATATGTAGAGTTGTTTTTCCCAACATAAGACTTGTCAAACAACACCGTATATACATAGTATGCATGTGTAAGTGATCTCAACCGTATCAAAAGTATTGAATAATAATATTACAATATTTTTTTTCACATTAAATCGAAGTTTGTTTTGATTTATATATATAAGACTAGCTGAAATACAGGCAACACATCATAAGCTGTGAGACAATGTGAGGCTACTTGCTTACTCGTTACATGTTTTTTTTTTTTTTTTTTAATCATTGAAATTCCACAATTTCTTACCGTTTTAACCCTTCCCTGGACTTCCACGAACATTTAAAGAACTGAATTAGCGAAAACGGTCCAGCCGATCTCGAGTTTCAGTGAGAATAACGAACAGCATTTAATTTCTACAAATAGTCAATCGGAGTTATTTAAAATCTATACTTATAATAAACCTGTAACTGAAAGATTTCTGTACATTTAATATATTTTGAAAATTTTGACCGGGGGATGCTTTATAATCGATACTGAGTCCAAAACACTTTTTTATTTAATTTTTGTCTGTCTGTCCGGGCATCACGTGAAAACTACTGAACGGATTTAAATAAAATTGGTATAGTGGTAGTTGATATTCCGGGTCAACATATAGGCTACTTTTTATCCCGATAAACAATAAGTTTCCTCCGGGAAATGGGATGGAAACTTTTATCAATTTTACTTAATATCACTGTTAAATTTGCACCGATAATAATCATTCTTTTCTTATTTGAAAGTGTATACTATCAAGCATGTATGGTCTTATTTTAATAAGGATCTGATAAATATTGTCGGAGATAAAGAACGTAACTCTTCACAAATAACTGTCAGTCGCAAGGCGTATGGGACAGCGATCGAATGCATGCGTACCATCCTACTAATATTATAAATGCGAAAGATTGTGAGGATGGATGTATGTATCAACTAGTATACCACGTATAATAATAGTAGGTAAGTGGCTACCCACGATTATTATGATGTTAGCATTAGATATATTCTATCTTCTCGATTGACTCATACTCCGCTAGTAATTTAAAAATATCCTTACTTGTAGTAAGTTGTTAAAGATAGAAAATAAGATACTACCACAACTGAATTGAACTCCTCTTGCCGGTGGCGTGCATAGAGGGTATGCACAGGGTATGCAGATCATACAAAATTAAGAATATCACCAGTACGAGTTATAATTACTTAAGGGTAGGCTTCTTATAACTCTTACAATGCCTATCCTTAAGTTTTTTAATAAGCTTTTGATTTAGCCGCAACTTTAAGTTACGTACTATACGCAGTGGCGTGCATAGAGGTTATGAACAGGGTATGCAGATGATATAAAATGAAGAAAATCTCCAGTACGAGTTATAATTACTTAACGGTAGGCTTCTTAAAACTCTTACAATGCCTATCCTAGGACTAGAGATTTTTTTCACTTTATATCCTCTGTCCGCTTAGTGCATACCCTGTGCATACCCTGTATGCACGCCACAGTCTCTCCCATGGGGAGGATATTGCCCATAATCAGCACGCTGGGCAGACAGTTTGGCGATCGCAGTAGATGGTAGTAGTAGAACAGCAAGAGACAAAAAAAAATTACCCGGCTAAGTTTGTTGTGGGCTCTTCTTAGACCAGGGCGCGTTTGGAACCCTCGTAGCTTTAGGTTTAAGTTGGCGAATTAAGTTATCACCATCCCCTTACAATTATGTGAACATATATGTATGGACGCTTCATAAGTGCCTGTGATAGGCCTACATGAATAAAGAAATTTTGATTGTATTCTGAACAGCCGTCACCACACGTCACATAATATAATTAAACAATAATAATTTGACGTAAATATAAATGACAATTTCGACATGTAATAAATGTAGGATACTTGTCTCATATTTATGACGGTAATAAATAAAATAATAATTATTAATTGTATATAAAATTATTAATAAAGTGAATATTTGCAATGCCTGCGCTGGGTTACATGTTATCATGTGTTATTAATATGTTTAAAGTACCACATATTATTACGTACATGTGCCACCCATAATACTAGAATCGCTTCTGCCTACGACTTTGCTCATTTTAATTTATAATTTTTGCACGAGTTGCGAATACCTATTTTGTTTTCATAGGGGATGAATGTTTTAAACTCCCATCTTAGATAAAAATCTCTTTAAGAAACAAAGCCATACTTGAGCGTTCATTAAAGTATTGAAATAATGTAGGTACACATTAAAAACATATTCTAGTTCACCTGCCAAAGCACGGTACCAAGGAAAAGGAGAAGTTTTCTCCCGTTTAATATAACATGTTCATTATTTGGATGTTATTATTATACCCGTGCTCGGAGAGTGTGTAAAATTGTTGGGGAAGGTAAACCCCCGGCAGGGGAATTGAGAATTTTCCTTTTTTATTCTAATCTAGTCAAGTCATCTAGTAGGCTACGGCTGTGGCTAGTTCCGGTGGAAAAATAAATTTCCTTTTCCCGTAAAGAAAATGTCTCCTGCAAATACTAGCCTGCGTGTGTAATTGTAGTCAAAAGAACGTGCATAAATAAACTATAAAAAATTGAGCCACAAGCATTTTGAAGCATCCAATGTCCTGAAACTAAGTTACTCACGCCGGTTTCCGCGCGAGTGGATAAGTGGAGCGTGAGCCAAATAATAAAGTTATTCCAACTTGTTAAGGGAGGGCACGAAGCATTCCCTTTACAAGTTATAACCTCTTTCTTTATCATAACAACAGAGAAAATACAACCTCAGTCCTCAACTCCTCAGAAAGTTATATATAAGAGAAACAGGGCGTTACATTGCTGAATTATATAGACTTAGACAGCCATTGGCGTAGTGGGTGGTGACCCTGCTTTCTGAGTCCAAGGCCGTGGGTTCGAATTCCAAAACTGGAAAATGTTTCTGTGATGAACATGAATTATTTTTAATTTACGGGTGTTTATCTGTATATTATAAGTATTTTTGAATATTATTTATAAAATTATTCATCAGTTATCTTTTCCGGGAAAATATCAAAATATCATCAACATACGTTTATACATTTTCTGTGATATGTAAATATCACAGAAAATGTATAAACTCTAACAAAAATGAAAAAATTTCACAAAAAAGCCACGGATTTTTTAGTCAGGTCGACTTGCCGCCTCTCAGACCTAGAAGACCAGAAGCTGGGTACGCCCATAGTCCCAATAAATACGAAACACTCTGAACCGACACGATACTCAAGCCCAGGAAATGGTTATTGACTACGGTCAGTTTATATATCATCATCATCATGGAAGGGTTTTTAGGCTGTAGTCCATCACGCTGCCCAAAATCGGATTGGATAACTCACAGCCGTTAAGAACATTATGGAGAACTCAGGCATGCAGCTTTCCTCGACATGCTTTCCTTTACCGTTAAAGCAAGTGATCGTTAATTCTTAAATTAAAGTCTTCATATAATAGTCGTATAATGTTTTAAATGGAGTATTTTTGTCCGTACAGATGTCCCGATAACATGGTCACAGTCAGCCCGAAACGCGTCGCTGCCGTGCGTCGTCCCGGAATGGACGCGCGTCCAGCCGCGACGACCGCCCCCGCCGCTCGATGACGAACCGACGCGAGCCCGCCCGTTCACTTGGTACAGAGTTACTGACACGCGGGAAGAGGTCGGACCGAAGCGGTAAGTTCATATGGTTACATTTGCGTAGCGATTGAGTGCGTGTGCCGTATGCTATAGTAGACTTCGTGGACGCGCGTCTTGCTGCTATGACCGCCCCCGCTGCTTGCGATCCGACCTGAACTAGGTGATTAACTTGGTATAGAGTAACGACACGCGGAAAAGGTTGGGTGTGCCGAATGCTGTAGTAAAAGTTCGTGGACGCACGTCTAGCTGGTACGACCGCCGCCCCCGCTTGATGACAATCCGACAAGAGCTCGGCCGTTCAGTACAAAGTACACGCGGAAGAAGTCAGACCGCAGCGTTAAGTTCATTTAATTTCGTTTGCGTAGCGTCTGACTGGTTGTGCTAAAGTGTACGCGCGGTTAGCTGCGATAATCAAGCACTGCTGCTCGATAGCCAACCAACGTGAGTCCGGCCATTAACTTGGTCAGAGTAACTGACACGCGGGAACAGGTCGGACCGAAGCGGTAAGTTCATACGTTAGGTTTGCGTAGCGTTTGAGTGGGTGTGTTTTGGTGGATGTTCGTGGACGCGCATCTTGCTTGTAGGACCGCCGCCGGCGCTCGATGACGATCCGAAGCGAGCGAGGTCGTTCACTATGTTCAGAGTTATTGACACGCGGGGGGAAATTGCTCCAGCCGACGTTCTCTATGTCGAAGTAAATATGCGTGCCAGGCCCTTCAGATGGTATAAAGTTACTCAATGAAAGGGAAATGGTGGATTGGTGCCATAGTTATTAGCCAAGCCATTCCCATGAAGCATAGGTCCTGGGACCAAGTAATTTGGGAATTCATAATTCTAAACCATTTAGTATGCACAGAGTCCGGGCATTCGTAGTGTCAAAAAAGACGTCATTAACCCAATCATCGACGCAGCTCAATAATGACAAGACTAAGCTATATATATAAGCTAAGACCAGACCAGGGTCCTCTGCACGGCTAACATGGACAGGAGAAAATTATCTTCCCGGAGAGAGAATAACAATTTATTTTCTCCCACAGCTTTAAAATTTTCCAGTTGTTATATAATTTTTGTCCCCTGCCTGTGCTAGCTCTGCAGGTATATACTACCTACAACGATAGTACCTAAGTAGTACCTAAGTTACTACAAGACGCGGTCGTCGTGGAGTGGTGAATTCATTTGGTTACATTTCCATAGTTTCTGACTGGACGTGTTTAAGTGGACGTACGGACTGGTGTCGATGGAACATATACAAGGTGACAACGGCTGCCTCAACAAATACGTGTATATTTTGGTCTTGACTAATTGCTATAAACTAGAAACAATTATTTCGATTGCAAAATGCATTTTATTCAGACAGCAATGGAAGCAGAAAACATTTTTTTAAATGATAAAGCAAGCAAGCTGGAAGCGGTTATAGCCCAATGGTTAGGACTTTGGCTGAGTTCGAATCCCAGCACGCATCGTTTAAGTAATTAAAATATCACTAACTTCAATGGTGAAGAAAAACATTGCGAGGAAACCTGCATGCCTGAGAGTTCTAAAAATGTTCTCAAAGCCCACCAATCTTCACTGGGCCAGCGTGGTGGACTACGCCCTAAATCCTTCTCATTTTTGGAGGAGACTCGTGCCCTGTAGTGGGTAATGGTTTCATGTGATGATGAAGTATGTGAGTCATTTGGTTTTTTTTTTAAACTGGTGATAAGGGTAGTTAAATTCTTGCTCACGTCGTCAGTAACGTACATTGTTTTCCATATTCTTTCTGATTTACGATAATGGAAAAAATCTTTGAGACCCAGAAAACGTAAACATTGCCAAAACAGCAGGTTTTATGATCGCAGAGCTTAAGAGATAACAATAACTAATTTCGGGACTTTGGGAAGGAGTTTACGTTTTCTAGTATTGTATGCGCGTCGTCATTAAACATTTCGTCACGGTGAAAAGTTAAGTAACGCGGGTGGAAATGTAGAGAACATCTTGTACTTATTATATTTTTAAGGTTATTCTTTGAACAGTAAGCTAAGGATGTAGATATAGTATTAGGCTAAGAGTAAACATGTAAACAACCGTTTGTTGTTCCAGGATCTCTCACAACGGCACGCTAGAAGTGATCCGCAAGAATGGAGGAACGAGCGAGGGCGTATACCAGTGCGCCGCCTCGCATCACGGAGGCCAGGTTCTTGGCTACCCCATCAACCTCAAATTTTCATGTAACTATATTATCATATAAGTTTTGTTTATTCTCTCTCTTTGGTTTTTTCTTCATTGCCGAAGAGCGTGGTTCTGGTGTAATCCACAAATGCAATCTTTCTGAAGAACACACGTGACAAAATTAAGTTATTGATATTTACTGTCAATTGCGATTTAGTGAGCCAGTGTGTAAATTTAGCTTTTCTGCAAGCAGTTCTATTTGTAACCTTTTGCCAGTGAAGCTCTGTATGTTTTGATGAAAACTGTTCATATTACACAGCTTCTCCGTTATCTTACTGTCTAGTTTAAATGATTAGAATGCCTAACAGTACTAGAAGGTACACGTACTTGCGATAACAAAAAAACGTGGTACTTGAAGTATGATTTATTAATGTGTAAATATAATAAATAAATAATAAATAAATATACTACGACAATACAACACATCGCCACCTAGCCCCAAAGTAAGCGTAGCTTGTGTTATAGGTACTAAGATGACTGATGAATATTTTTATGAATTATATATACATAAATACTAAGAAAATACATATAAACACCCAGACACTGAAAAACACTTATGCTCATCACACAAACATTTTCCAGTTGTGGGAATCGAACCCACCCAAATATACTTTGTTACAACACTTGTAACTGTATCATTTCAATTTGAATTTAAATTGTAAGCCAACATCGAAACTATATGTGGTTTTGGTTTTATACAACGTGTAACCGAATTTCGAAACACTGTTGAAGGGTGCCTAATGATATTTAAGAAAGAATCACCCTGTAAAGATATCAAATCAAGAGAAGCATATTTACTTTTCCATACAAACTAATTCAAAACATTCTAAGTGTTTACTTACGACAACCCTATTAAAGATGAAACACCGACACGCGCATAGTACCTTCGTGACCTAATAAAGTGACAGGAGTCACTTGATTTTAATTTTGCATGTGATGTTATAGCTGTACATGTTTTTTTTTTTGTTTGGTTTACTCAAAAACGATTAGGTTTTCGGTTTCACGGATAAGTCTCAGAGACAATAAAAATGTACTTTTTAAGCCTGTGAAGTAATATTTCGTTTATTGTTTTTAATTGTAATTGTATGTAATTGGTTTTTCAAACTCTGGTTCAAATGATTATTATTGAACACGCTAAGTGCGTGTTCATAAATAACAGTGGTAAAAATCGTTCAAATCTTGCCTCCGTATTTATTCACTCAGCAATATAAGTTGCTGACCGCACCGGGCCTTTGGGAGGGCGGAGGGTGTATAGCGGGTCTACATTGAGATTCCCGCCGCGTTTTTCATTATTTATACATGCATGTACAAAGGCCATACATCAAGGGCTGGCTCTATTAAGCATATTGCAGACGATACAACTCGCTGTACGATCTACGAATGTTGCACTGCTGAAAAGTGAACCTATTACGGGTCGTTAATGCTATTTTGTGTTAATTTTCATTTGCCTTTTTACGTATAGGCATGTTATGGTTTGCTATTTGCTAAATAAAGTAAAATTGTTTTATATGAATATTCAACGCATAACCGTGATCGGTTTCTATGTGACATCGCACCAGAACGCTGTCTTTGTCGGTAGGGTGGTAACTGGTCACAGCCTAAGCCTCGAAGACCAGACCAGAGAAAATTAAGAAATAATAAACTGCTTTCTTTCCAACTTAAAACCACAGCGCGTAGAGATACTTCGAGCATAGCTCTCTCTATCGCAGGCTGAGTGATTCTGAGCCTTCTTATAAGGCCCGTCTGCGGTCTGGAGTTATCTCTATATATTTCTATCTTTGCAGATTAAATCAATTGAAGGTACAGTTAAACACTTTGAATAACAGGAAATGTCGTCAAATAACGAAATTAATTAAGAGTTGATAGATTTATTTTCCGAAGCCATCGCCACAGATTTTCATTTCCCATTACAGAGGGTTCGTTGGCAGCTTTGTGTGAATTCCCAGTAGCCTTTGAGGCTTGCTATTCCTTAATTAAAAAGACACCGTACTGAGAAACACAGATTCAATTTATATTTACGTTATCAGTTTAATTTATATCTTACTAGCTGTTGCCCGCGACTTTGTCTGCGTTTGATTTTGTTTCTTGATGTGGCATTCAATTTAAAAAAAAAAATTAAAGTATTCAGTATAGCTAAGCGTTAAATAAGGAGTTCTGTCCTCTCTCTCCAACCACATTCAGATCTACACAAAGTTTGGGGAAAATTAAAACCATATCTATTATAACTTCTATAGCACAAAAATAATTATTTGAATCGGTTATAATTGGTCGGAGTTATGGTGTAAAATCGTGAAACACTTTCATCCCCTCTCCCAGAGGACCCGAGCTTAATGTCGGGATAAAAATTATCCTATAATACTTCTAACACTTCCAAGAATATGTGTACAAAGTTTCATGAAGATCGGCTCAGTAGTTTTCGCGTGAAAGCGTAACAAACAAACTCACATTCACATTTAAAATATTAGTAGGGATTTCTTTAATTAGATAAGTAGGTATCTATGAATATTAATTTTAGTACTGCTGCTTGTGGTATAGCTGATCTGTTGAAGTAATACTGCCATGGTTATTTCTGCCGCTAAGCAGTATTGTTGCTGACCGTTCTGATGAGCGTGGTTGCCCTTATGATTATAGGTGCATTATGCTTAACACCCACGTCTTACGTTGATGGAAACATGACGTTACTTTGTAGGATTTTCCAATTACCGGTTGGCAATCACCTTTTTTTTTTATTTCATCACAAGTTAGCCATTGACTGCAATCTCAGCTGGTGATAAGTGATGATGGAATCTGAGATGGAAGCGGGCGAACCGGTTTCAAAGTATGGTAGTCATACCCATAGTGACATATACCGGAAAACTAAATCGCTTAACGGTACGTCTTTGTCGGTAACTAGCCACGGCCAACGCTTCCTATCGGACCAGAGAAAATTCAGAAATTATAAATTCCCAAATTGGTCCTGCCGGGACTCGAACCCGGGACCTCAATTTTAAATTCACAGCGCTCACCGTTGCGTCGTGGAGGTCGTCAAAATCTTGCCGTCAATTACAAATTACTTGCTGTTGCCCGCGACTTCGTCTGCGTTTGATTTTGTTTTTTGATGTGGCGTTCAATTTAGTTGTAGTTCTAAAAAAACTTAAAGTATTCTACTGAATACTTTAAGTTTTTTTAGAACTTCGCTAAGCCTTAAATGAGGGGTTTGCTGCTGTCCGCTGAGGAGTTCTGTCCTCTATCTCCAACCACATTTAGATCTACACAAAGTTTGGGCAAAATTAAACACATAATATAACATAAATAATTTGTCGGAGTTATGGTGTAAAATTGTCAAACACTTTCATCCCCTCTCCCAAAGGAACCGAGCTTAATGTCGGGATAAAAAGTATTTTATATCACTTCTAACACTTCCATGAATATGTGTACAAAGTTTCATGAGGATCGGTTAAGTAGTTTTTGCGTGAAAGCGTAACAAACAAACTTACATTGACATTTATAATATTAGTAGGGATTAGTAGGGATAGGGATAGGGGTAATCGATTGTATTCACTGATAAAATTGAAATAAACTTGTCCACCTGCCAAAGTATAGCAACAGGGAAAATGTAAAATGTACCTTCCCCGTTTGTATCCCATGCTCAGAGAGTGGCCCCAAACTCTCCGGGGGAGTCTACCTTAACACCTTACCGGCTATAACTATAGCTAACACTTTAAAAGTAGTAGAAAAAGTCAGATCAGTGAAGATCAAAATCAGGAGGAGAGTTACAAACACACGTGTACACGTGAATTGTACTAGAGAAAAAAAAAATGAAATTTAACTTTGCGAAAGATTTACGAAGGGAGATATCCCTTGAGCAATGATTATTTATTGATAAATTGATATTTGATCAATAAATAATGATTGAATAGAATTGGTAAATCGAAATATAACATAAATATCATCGCTTTTATTGTTTTCAAATACATAGGGAGAGAAAAAGGAAAATGGAAATGAAAAAACGTTATTAACATCATCGATATGAACATTGAAGTCGTAGATTATTAGCATTCAGCAATTCAAGCCACATTAACAAAGAGTTTATCATCAGTGTGTACTAGCGCTCGGTTACCGTAAGTTTTTTCACAATTCATTATTAAAGAAAAAAACCATGTACCACTGATTGCAAACAATTTTAATTGATTATTTATTGCACGTAATGTATTTATTTTTAAAAACTTTAAGCTTTATGAGAGAGAACGTTATTAGTCGATTCGTATCTTTAATATATACAAGGCAATAGATTTCTTTTTATTTGGCTTCTTTGACAGGTAAGCATTATTTTGTTGAAGAAGCGAGCTGCCTTATTATACATATAACCTCTATCTACAAACAGAAGCGTTTGGCAAAACTATTATTAACACGAAAAGAAATCTGCGTACAAGTAGATAACATAAGATTGTTTTTTTTGTCAAAGTATCATATTCTACAGTCTCCGATGTACCAAATATTTCATATTATGTTGAAATCAATTTACATTTGTTTTATAAATATAACCCTAAAATAAACTATGTAAAACTAAATAAAATCTAAAACGTGTTAGAAACCACCGCAGCGAGGCACGGTTCCTAAGATGTTGGCAGCATTGCCCCTTTGGATGGCCAAACTAATTCTTTGGCCAAGGTAACTGCCCGCTCTAGGATCACCGGTAGACTCGATAAACCTTTTCGATAATTCTTTGAAAAGAGCTCGGGCCTCCGGACCCCACGGTCCCAAAGTCTCTACTCAAAGGCACAAAAATGAGACTGCTATCCAGGTTTTCATATTCACGCCTCTTGGCCTGCTTGGCACTGGAAGCAGCCGCACCTACCGTTTACATTTTAAAAACACGAAAAAAAAATTACAATATAATTATTTAAATATAATTAACACATTACAATTTAAACTACAAACATAAACACACAATTATTCATTTAAATTAAATTTAATATCATTGTTCAAAATATCTTAATTAATGGGAAGAAATTATTCAGCTAATAATAAAATCTGTGAGTCAGCCACATAAAAAAAAACCTTAAGGGATACGTATAGCTATATATATTACGCACCACCTAAGTATTTTCTGTTTTTGTTTTTATTCGCTATTGGTTGTCTTGAACTGGAAGAAATGGCTATGAAACGATAAGGCCACCAAATTATACACTGTTTTGTTATATTTTTCTCTTTTTATGTACTTTTTGGGGGTGCAATAAAAGTATATTCATTCATTCATTCATTCGGATCTCAATCTTTTGTTTCCTTATCCATATTTTTCCGAATCATATTAAAAGTTTTTATGGTCATTCGGTTACAATTTCCACTGAACATCTTAAGCGTGCTTCGGTAGACTTTTATTATTTTCGGTAAACTTGTTACGTAACTCACAAAAATGTTACATATTTCGTGTCTCTACTACTTTTTACAACTATATTATGTACAAACTAAAATCTTTTAGGCCAATATGCTCATGAATAGATTATGTCCAATCACCGTCAGTGGATTTAGCAGAGAGGCATTCTGCTGAGTCAGGACGTTTTCATTAGGCGGCTGCGGGATGCCCATATTTGAGCCATTTGCGAAAAATAAGGATAAAATATATTTTTACGCTGATTCTTCTCGATGGTTTTACTTTGGGTTACCTAGTGCGACTTACTTTGGGTAAAGCGAGTCGCAGTAATCCTAGGCACGTTACTGTTATGGTACTGTAGCACAGAGCTAAGGGCCCATTAACCACAATCCCTATCCCTACTAATATTATAAATGTCAATGTAAGTTTGTTTGTTACGCTTTCACGCAAAAACTACTTAACCGATCCTCATGAAACTTTGTACACATATTCTTGGAATAAGTCATGGCGGATCGCTAGATTTTGCAGTTTTATTTAATAAAAATAAATACCAATCACACTTCGAATATACTTAAATACGTTTTACATAATACACAAATAATGTAATAATTAGATAAATGCAATATTATTTTCCTATAATAGTAGCCTATATATATCTATATATATATAAAAGAAAGTTGTGTTAGTTACACCATTTATAACTCAAGAACGGCTGGACCAATTTTAATGATATTTTATTTTTTGGATTTCTCTTAGACCGGAATAGGATAACAAGTATTAAAATATAACATTCATGAAAAAAAATGATCCGTGGTACGAAGTTCGCCGGGACAGCTAGTATATATTAAAAATAGAAAACAAAACATATAGGACCCTCATTCAGCCATTATTGTATGAATTGTGTCTAAAAACAGTGAAAATGCCCTACGCACGTTTTCCAAACCCGCGGAATGTTGCTAGCTCACTAACTTTTCTCTTTTTCCCCATTTTATGGTAAACGTTTGGAACATTAGAGGTAAAATAAATACAGTCAACTGCAAAACGGAACGAAGTTTTAAGGATTACTTAAACGATAAAAAAGCTCGGGTGTGAATTGCTCTAGCTTCATAGCTAGAAATAAATAAACTGTGAGATGGTGATAACAAAAAAAAAATACCCGGCTAAGTTTGTTGTGGGCTCTTCTTAGACTTACGTACGTCATAGCGCGTTGCAAATCCTCGTAGCTTTGGGTTTAAGTTGGCGAAAGTTATCACCATCCCTTACAATTATGTAAACATATACATATGTATGAACTCTTCATAAGTGGCGCAAGTGGCATGACGGCTGAGTGGCGCAGTGGGCAGCGACTCTGCTTTCTGAGTCCAAGGCCGTGGGTTTGATTCCCACAATTGGAGAGTGTTTGTGTGATGAACATGAATGTTTTTCAGTGTCTGGGTGTTTATCTGTATATTATAAGTATTTATGTGTATTATATTCATAAAAAAATATTCATCAGCTATCTCAGTACCCATAACACAAGCTACGCTTACTTTGGGGCTAGATGGCGATGTGTGTATTGTCGTAGTATATTTATTTATTTATTTATTTAATCATAAGTGCCTGTGGTATGCCTACATAAATAAAGAAATTTTGAATTTTAATTTGTATTTCAATTTAAGGTAACCGCCTGTTCGAGAAACACTACTAAAGTGGAGTGGTTTTTGATGCTTCAATATAAGTCGTGTACACGGCTTCTGTATGTTCTTAATTATGTGCTATTAAAAATTCATTTTTGGTCTTGCAAGAGATGAAAGAGATCAAGCTGGGTTATAATGATGATATTACTGCAGCCAAGTCCGGGTCGACATTAAAGTCATTAAATGCATTTTGTTCCCGTGCGTGGAATAAATTAGGTCCTCATTTGGCCGTCTGCGTAATTAAGGCCAATGAAACGGGACTCGATGTCCAAAACATTGGCTTCAATCAATATTTCCTTGATCGCTTGGCGCCAGCGCTGACTTCTTGGACTTTTGTGATGTCACAGTTCAAAATAAGTACCTACGTAATTAAAAAAAGAAAAAGTCATAAAAAAAAAATCAAAAGTTGATCTCACCACCTACTTTACTCACATGTATTTCCTTTTACGCATTTGGTTTTGAATTGGTCCTTATTAAGCACTAAGGCCATTAAATTGTATCTACCCTCTATGTGTTCATATCTCTAAATATTGTTTCTTCGAAGGTGGCATAAAAGTGTGTAAAAACATAACATAAAATAACTTAGTAAAGTTAAAGGTGCGTGCTGGGAGTCTAACTCGGCTCCCCGAAAGTGAAGTCGAGCTTCTACCCACTTCGCTATCACCGCTTTCAAATAAATATGCTTCTTATGATTTAATATTTTTACAGGGAAATTTATTTTTATGAAAATACTAATGAATCCAAATTCAAATTCAAATTCAAAATTTCATGTAGGCCTATCACAGCGTTCATACATATTTGTTTACATAATTGTAAGGGGATGGTGATAACTTCGTTCGCCAACTTAAATCTAAAGCTACGAGGGTTCCAAACGCGCCCTGGTCTAAGAAGAGCCCACAACAAACTTAGCCGGGTAAATACCAACTTAGCCGGGTAAACCCTTCAACATTATTTCATAATTCGTTTACAAGTTGTATAATTGTTTAAAAACGCACATAACCCCAAAAGGTCTGAACTGGATGCCGGGGATAGAACTCGGTCCCCCGGCAAGCAAGGCCGAATTCATAACCACTGTACTATCACCTTTTTTCCCGTGCGTCTAATTAAGGCTAAACTAACGAATCGCCACTCGAAGCACAAAATATCGGCCTCATTCAATACTTCCTTTGATCGCGATCGACAAGCCCACATATAATTACAGAGAGTAGGTACTTGGCTACCACTGTTGTATTTTTAAGCTATACAATGCTGATGGTAACATTTCACTGGCCTTGCTAATATTTGTCGCTACTGATAATATAGTCTTTTATTTTTTTTTTACCGTTCCGGACCCGATTATGTATATTTTTTTGTTTTCAAAAATTAGAAAAAAAAAACCATTTATTCCAATTCCAAAATTAAAATTTTTGGTGCTATAATTTTTTTTTACCCAAAGAAGTGACATACATCGTCTATATGTGTGATGTGGTCTAGGTAAATACTTATCTGTTTAAGATATCTCTACCTAGTTCCTAGGAAGTGGAAGAAATGGAGAAGTGAGGTGAAGAAGAATAGGTACAACACTAGAAAAAAGTAGGACATATCCTAGAATTATCTGCCGGGCAACTACGTATAATTTAAGTAGGAAAAATATTATCAAATAAATATTATGACATTCTACACGCAATTGACGGCTGATCGGCGCAGTGGGCAGCGACGCTGCTTTCTGAGTCAACGCCCTTGGGTTCGATTCCCACAACTGGAAAATGTTTACAATTTGGTGGCCTTATCGCTACATAGCGATCTCTTCCAGGCAACCAAATGCGTTAAACACAGCTCAAGAAGAAAGGTATGTGCATATAAATAAACATATATTTACATATATACCTATATATACATATATAATATATTATATATGCATATAATGAACTTACAATATAATATATAGATACTGATAATTAATATATACCTACATATGTGTATTATAAGTATTTATGTATATTATTCATCAGTTATCTTAGTACCCATAACACAACGCTTACGCTTACTTTGGGGACTAGATGGCGATGTGTGTATTGTCGTAGTATATTTATTCAATTAAAAAAAATATTGTATTTTATTTATTTATTTACAAAAGTAACCTTTATTATAAAATATTATTTAGTAATGCAAAATTATTAGACCGTCTTGATTTAATACAAATTAAGACACATAAAAACAAAAAAATGTGAAATTTGTACAAAATCTTGTCTGCCATAAATAATAATACAATATACTATCGATAGAGGTATTGGGGGTATTATCCGGGTGGGATGTAGATCCGTCAAGTAACCCGTTTTTATGTGAAGGCTGAGCCATCCGACCTTTGTCGGCGGATAAGGGCGATCCAGAACGTATTAGGTTGGTTAATGAACGGTGTAATTGGATCTTGTATGGGTAAACAATTGAATTATCTTGTTGACTTAAGTGCTGAATTTTGAAGGATACGGCGGCCTTTTATTATTTGGGATGCGAGGATTATATGAAACTCCTATCAACTTTTTTCATTTCTATTTTATTATTTCATTGTTTCTGTCGACCTTCCTTGCTCAGTGGTCAGAGCTTGTGGTCTTGTAAGTAGGAGGTCCCGGGTTTGATTCCCGGCAGGGACAATTTGTATTTGACGGCCGACTGCGAAATATATTAATTCGCAACCCTGCTTTCGGAGTACAAGGCCGTGGGTTCCATAGTTCTGTAATATATTAATTTATTTACTTATTTCCTGTATTTACTCTTATATTATGTATGGATAGTTTTGTGTGTTTTGACAAAGACGTGTCGCCAAGCGATTTAGCGTTCCGTTACTATGCCACGCAGAAACCATAAAGGCATGAGTTTAATATAACTGCCATACCTTTAACAGGCTAGCCCGCTTTCACTACAATCAGATGAGAATGCAACCAAGGGATAACTTTTAGTGTAATAAAAAACTTGTATGTGTACTTATGTACACGCGTTAGAACTTATACTCCTTTGGCGTAAGATAAAAATCTTTTCAAAAATTTTACTATCGACTTATTCTGCATTTGTAGAAAAAACGACACTAACTTATACTTATTATTACCTAGTTATCTTATTATCGCAGACTTTGTCAATTAAAAGTGTAGGTACACTGTCAAACCTTTTTTTGAAAAACCAAAATGTTGACTATAGCTAACTTCAGGGTGTCGGTTCGTCGGTTTGTGTGACGGTGTGTGCGCGCATCGTAAAAAAATTACCCTCATATTTATCCCTAACGCGCCAAAAGAAGTATAGCTTCAATAAAAAGAAAAAAATGATTATCATACGCAGTCACTATGACTTTTAGGTACCTTTTATAAATTAACCCTCAAGTTTCTTTTTTTAATTTCTGATTGAACGTGCCGTTGCTTTTAATTTTAATATTTACTACCTAAAAATAAGTTGTAAATATTCTCATTGAGTGAAATTGTAATTTATTTTGAGAAAATAGACGTCTTTAACCACAAGTAAGTGTACGAAATGTGTGCTACATTTCCTTAGGTACACCGTATTAAGATCCTCCACCTTTTTGTGAGTGTCGGTTAAAAGGCAACATTTTCAAAGTTCCGTTATTATTTTCCGAGTAGCGTGTAGCGGGAGTAGGTAACGCTTTGTTCACCGGACGCGACCGTCTTTGTCTAGGCGCCATTGTAGTTTTTTTCCAGTTTTTTCCTATTCTTACAGTTGTGATTATTCCTTGCTTTACTTTCCTTTTACTGAGCGTTTCTTGAAGCGAGACTTCTTTACGTACGCTCATTGTTAACTTTCGGGATACAATGAATTAAGCTTAATTTGCTATAGGTACCTACACCGCGATAAGCAAGAGAATCGAAACGTTTATAATTACTTCGAACTGAAATTCAAATTTCAATTTTTTTTTTTTCACGTATGCCTATCGCAGGGACTCATAAAGCTTTCATACATATATATATATATATATTTACCAGTGGCATGCAAAGATGCAGTGGCGTGCATTGGATTTCTTACCAGGGTATGCATACAACAGGAAAATTGCATAAAACGGCACGAATTCTCCTCCTATTCCAGTTATATATCAATGTTAGGGTATGCAGTGCTTTTGCGCATGTATGGAGTGCACGCCACTGCATAGAGGGTATGCACAGGGTATGCAGATGATGTAAAATTAAGAAAATCTCCAGTACAGGTCAAAAATACTTAAGGATAGGCTTTTTATAACTCTTACAATGCATATCATTTAAGTTTTTTATAACTCTTACTGGAGATTTTCTTCATTTTATATCATCTGCATACCCTATCACCTATGCATGCACGCCACTGATATTTACATAACGGGATAGTAATAACTTTGTTCGAAAACTTAAACTTAAAGCTACGAGGGTTCCAAACGCGCCCTGGTCTAAGAAGAGCCCACAACAAACTTAGCTGTTTGTTTTTTTCTCACATTTTCATTTTTGGCCGAACTTTACTTCATTAATAATAATAAATAAATATACGAGTACTACAGACAATACACACAGCCACCTAGTCCCAAAGTAAGCGAAGCTTGTGTTATGGGTACTAAGATGACTGATGAATATTTGTATGAATAATGTACATAAATAAATAGCAATATACATATAAACACCCAGACACTGAAAAACATGCATGCTCATCACACAAACATTTTCCAGTTGTAGGAATCGAACCCACGGCCTAGGACTCAGAAAGCAGGGCCGCAGCAAACTGCGCCAATCGACCGTCTCGATTCAATGACAATCTAGATACGATTACATCAGTTACTTGGGTGGATTTTGATTCACAGGAACGCTCCATTTGTCCAGACCGTTATGAACTTGAAAGTTGAATGTGGACAACGTTTGGCTCTTTAAATATGTTGTATTGCTCAAAGTTGTATCGAATGCACCACGATCCTTAAAAACTACTGCACCGTAAACTGATTTTAAACCCTTCTTCGTTGGGTGCTTCACGTGGTGCGAAAATTAGCACCAAAATACGTAACGGTTAGTTTAGTTTACTGTACAGTTTTCTAAATACCCCGAACGGTCTTACTCATTGACGTAGATAAAGTGTGTAAAGACCGGGCGGATTACAGGTGAAAAAGTCGCATTTTATTATGTGGTGCTATTTTAATGAAGTTAAATTATATAGATGACGCTTTTTCTATTCTGGCGTTCGTAATTTTTAATTAGGATCAGCACCATTACGCAGTTGATATTACATCGTAACGTACGAAGCGCTTTTCTTTGTCGAAATTAATACTCATAGCAAAGATTTGGAATGACCGGCTTCTATTTCCACCATCAAATCAGGAGTAGGTAAATAGGCTTCTACTATACAGCAGATCCTAAAAATTCATAAAATCTCACTTGTTTTATATACTACCTTCCGACTTATAAGTTGAAATAGTTTTAATGTCTAATAATTAATTTATTACTACGTTATATTGAAAGAGAGCTGATCCTGTCAACAAACTGTTTTAAAGTTTGACGGAATGTTTGTAATTTATCTTACTGTATTAATTGTAACTCAAAATAAAATCAATAAAAAAACAAAATTTTCTAGACAAGCGCATTACACTTAAGGCAGCATCGTAACCAACCATCAGCTGTAATTTCAGCCAAACGCTATTCTATGTTTAAAAATAACAATTAATTAAATAATTATCAATTTAAGAGCGTCGCGTCTCAACGTAAATATCTATGCTCTTCTTTATAAGTAACCGGACCGAAATAAATAATGAATCAGTTAACTAACCACTTGAATGCCTGCTCGTCAGTCAATAACAAATTTCTAGAAAAGTAACGGTCAAAAAGTCGTGGCTCTATAAAATTACATTTCGCAGAAGCTGAACACCTGAGAGGAGGCAAAAAAGCCTTTACTTTCGTAAACATCCATTGTGATCGGTTCGCGAAATGAAATTGTAAAATGTTTGTAGATTAAAGATATTTTGTATTTATTGTTGTTTGTAAAATAATGCGCTATTTCGGTAACTGTGGTATAACTTTGCGTGAACATTGATAGCACATACCTACACGCGGTTCGAAGACCAGGGTCAATAACCTCATACTATAAGAGTCCTTCGATCAATAATGTACTAGGTATTGTCGTAGTATATTTATTTACTTCTTTAATACATATGTACCTACCTAAATGTTAAAACTATTTTTGTTTTAATTTCGTCTAAATTGATTGGAATCTAAGGTTTGGTCATGACAACTAAACCCTTGTCTAAATCTGAGAACAAACAAGTTAGACGTGAAATAAATAGGATAGGTATCGAAAAAACTTGTGACCCTATGCTACCTTGTTTTGGGCATAGAAATTAAAATAGTTTCGCATGGGCGTTCCCAGCTTTTCGCCTAGGGGGAGGGCAAGTGAGATATTCTAAAGTCAGATAGTTCGCGGCTGTTTTGTCATACACACTACACGTAGACACCTTGGAAAAACAGCCACGAATAATTCGGCTTTATAGGAAGTCTATCTCTATCTATATATATTTAGGGCTATAGCAAAAACTGTATTTTTTTTAAAGATTTTAAACTAAGATCTTCGTGGTTAATCAAAATTTCTTAAATATAGTTCAACGGGTACATACCAAGATAATATTTTTCAAAAATGTATTTTTTCATTTTTGTCTGCCTATCTGTCTGTACCTTGGCCGCCATACATCTAAAAGAGGTTATACATTAACTGACAGATTTCCAAGGAGGGGCAGCTGCCCTCTCCCCCTCGCTACGCCCATGTAGTTACTCCTTTTTTAACCGAAAAAAAACGACGTCTTTTATATTTGCCTACCCAACTTTTTGTCAGCGGATCGACGTCTTTACTTTCTGGCTTTGGTGCATATTATACCTAAATATCCCTACTCCCTACTAATATTTTAAATGTCAATGTAAGTTTGTTTGTTACGCTTTCACGCAAAAACTACTCAACCGATCGTCATGAAACTTTGTACACATATTCTAGGAAGTGTTAGAAGTAATAAAGGATACTTTATATATCGACATTAAGCTCGGTTCCTTTGGGAGAAGTCATGATAGTGTTTGACGATTTTACACCATAACTACGACAAATTATAACCGATTTAAATAATTATTTTTATACTATGATAATATGTGTTTAATTTTGCCCAAACTTTGTGTATGTATCTGATGTATCTTATGAATGTGGTTGGAGATATAGGACTGAACTCCTCAGCGGAAAGCAGCAAACTTTAAATTTAAGGCGTAGCGATACTGAATACTTTATTTTTTTTAAAACTAAAACTAAATTGAATGCCACATCAAAAAACCAAAATCAAATGCGGACGAAGTCGCGGGCAACGGCTAGTATTTAAATATATAGACAAGATTAATTCGAATAGAAAACTAAAAGTAAACTTCTATTCTTTTCAGATATCGGCAAGCAGTTTTTGAAGCCGCCCAGCGACACGATAGCGTATTTGAACCAGCCCCTGTCTATACCCTGCCGCATCAGCTCGGGTCCCGCTGCAACTATATCCTGGTTGAGAGATGGAAAGCCGCTGCCACAGTATTTTAGGTAGTTATTTTAGTATCAGAGGCGTGCAAACGTTTACGTTTTATCCCGATTCTTTAAGTAGTTCCCGGGGAATAATTGAAAATTGTTTACTGCTCTTGGTAAGATTAAAAATTCTTAACGAGCGAAGATTTAGACTCAATTCCGAAGTCCACCCAGACGTGGGCAGAGGCTAGTATTTCATAAACTTGGAATGAGGTATTGGATAGAAGCAGGCGTTACTTTGCGGAAGTCCATGATATATTATGAAAATAATTTATATGTTTTTTTATAGATAACATTCAAATGTAATTCTCTCTCTCAGGGTATATTGCCAAAGATCTGTTTGGTGTTGAGTATAAGGTTTAAAGAAATTATAAATTACACCATACAGATTCTCCTGCTTATTGCGGAGTATAGCAAATTAAGCTTAATTTTCATAATGGAATGAGGCATCTATACTGCTGAGGCAAAGGTATATCCCGGACTAATACTACTAAATTA
This sequence comes from Pararge aegeria, assembly GCF_905163445.1. Classification (NCBI taxonomy): domain Eukaryota; kingdom Metazoa; phylum Arthropoda; class Insecta; order Lepidoptera; family Nymphalidae; genus Pararge; species Pararge aegeria. The sequence goes on from NC_053189.1 coordinate 17,067,060, forward strand.
TTTATGTTCTTTCAGGTATCACATTTTGGAGAGTGAGTTGCTTATCACGGATGTACAAAACGAAGATGCTGGAGTTTACAGGTAAATAGCTGATGGATGAAGTTAAATAAATAAATATACTACTACAATACACACATCGTTACTTAGCCCCAAAGTAAGCGTAGCTTGTGTTATGGGTACTAAGATGACTGATGAATGTTTTTATGAATTATGTATACATAAATACTTAGAAAATATATATAAACACCCAGACACTGAAAAACACTTATGCTCATCACGCAAACATTTTCCAGTTGTGGGAATCGAACCCACGGCCTTGGATTCAGAAAGCAGGCTCGCTGCCCACTGCGCCAAACGGCCGTCATAGTTGTTTCGCTGGTCCGCATATTTTTGTTGCTACATGATAAAAACTTAACGTTCGAACCTCTTTCTACACACATTTGAAGACCTGGTAATAATTGACGGAAGCAGATGGCCCACCTGATGGTGTGTGGAAGTGGAAACCATCGACTATAAACAGATCGAGACTTCACAGGGCATGCTAGGAGCACGTCCTGTAACAGGCCGCCCCGTGTCCATCAATTTAAGGCGTGGCTTTTAAGCCTTATGTGCAACCATGCCCTTCAGACCGCAACACAGTATTGCAACAATTCTGCTTAGCGGCAGTAATAAGCATGGCGATGCTGAATCCATTGAGGTCCTGAGGATCTATAACTTTTTAACGTATCGTGCAAGGAGAGAAGGGATACTTTAGAATCGATTCAGTAGCTTTAGAGGCAAACACACAAAGAATCACTGTTCTCAAGATATTGACGGCCGATTAGCGTAGTGCGAACCATCTTTTTGAGTCTCCCAACACAACTGGAATTTTTTTGTGTGACGAAAATGAATGTTTTTCAGTGTCTGGGTGCTTGTTTGTATATTATAAGTATTTATGTACCTACGTATATCATTGATAGAGACCGGTGGTAGAGACACACACAGACTGACAGACACAGACAGACTTGACGTTCCAAAGTGCTTATTGGGCCTATTTGAAATAAATGGATATTAGTTTTTTTTTTTTTTTTGATAAAAATATTTATCAGTCATCTTGGTACTACCTATAACACAAGTTACGCTTACTTTGGGGCTAGATGGCGATTTGTGTATTGTCATAGTATATTTATCCTATATTTATTAGTATGTAATATAAAATTGTATGACGGTTGCGTTGTGTTGTTAGTGAAAAAAAAATGCAAAAATACTTTGACGTATAAAAAAGCTGTAAGGTTGTGTGTACTTGTATATAACTTATTTTTCGTTCTGAACAGATGCATAGCAGCTAATCCCTACGTAAACAAGAGCCGGAACAGCGCCGAGGGTCGAGTGAGGGTCCAAGAGTCGATAGATGAGGAGCCGTCGTTCCTGCCAGTTCGGGTTGAGGACAATATTGCGGTACCCGGGGGAAGCAGAGTTGTCCTTACTTGCCCTGTGTCAGGCTGGCCAAGACCTAAGGTATTGTATTACCAATATTTACCTTTCCGCATTGCCGGATTAATGCTGGATTCACGTGAGGTTTTTTTAAGATCGTCTGCAGTTTATTTTGTTAACCTGGCTTTCTATTTGTATGTGCAATAAAGACTCTTCTTCTTCTTCTATTTTGTGAATATTTTTTAGAGGACCCGATAATACTGAAGCCAAATTATTAAGAGAGCTCATACATTTCCTGGGAGATTGACTGTCCTCCTCCTGGGTACGCCCATGTAAAGATTAAAATTGTTTCCTTGATTGCTTCCTTCAGCTTTGATTCAACAGAAAAACTTTTCTCGTATGTAGCATTATATCCACATATGTAAAAAGCTACTGCAATAAAGCAACTCAATCATTAATTCCTAATATTATACTTATTATTTAATCATCTGTATATCGAGTGAGCGCGATACAGGAATACCTAGTATGGGTATTATGGGATACACAGTGGCGTGCACAGAGTTTTTGACCAGGGTATGCATAAAGAAGGAAAATGGCATAAAATTGAAAAATCCTTCCCCTTTATGAGTAATACAAAATTTTTAGGGTATGCAGTGCTTTCGTGCATGTATGAAGTGCACGCTACTCAATTAAAAAAATATTGCTGAAAACTGCATTAAAATCCGCAGGGGTATTACGTATCTCGTGACAGGCTTGCGACAGACGTAAATTTTGCAATCACTGCTGTCAAAAGTCACTTTTGTTTATTTATTGTATGGAAAAGTGACGTTTGACAGCAATGATTGCAGGATTTACGCCTGTCGCAAATCTGTCGCGAGATATGTAATCACCCTGCCGTTACGAAGTTTATAAGATCCAAGCGTACAAACAGCGGGAGCGACTTTATTTTATGCTATGCAAAGATAATGATTATATACATTCTTAAAATTAACTTGCAGCTAAGATGGGAGCTAACACCGCCAGGCCAGAAGACGAGCGAGCTGGAGTCAACGGATGAAGTCCTGGTACTAAACAAACTGGAGTACGACCAAGAGGGCGTCTACACTTGCTCCCTTGAAGACTACCTCGACATGGTTAAGGTATTTGTCACGAGAAAAAGACAGTTCCAGTGTTTTGATAACTCCTCAAAGCTTATGTATCGTGCTAAGATATACTTTTGCTAAATTGAATCAATTATCTATTATTTATCTATATATATAAAAGAGAACTGAGAAAGTGTGTGGGTCCGTATATGCTCCGAAACGGCTGGACCGATTTCACTGAAACTTTCAGGGAATCTCCGGATTGACCTGGCGAGTAATCCTGTAAAGTTTGGTGACGATCGGAGCACTCGTATTTTTGAACTGTCAAATACAGCTTTTATTTAGCTTTTATTTACTATGATGATATTCTATTGTTGGGTGTACATGGGTGTAGATAATGATCTTCACTCGCTCGTGAAGAGAATAGAAGAGAATGAATACGGAAATAAATGATTTAATATATTATGAGACTTAAATTAAAAATTTAATGATGTAAGTTTATTATTTAAATAAAATAAAGCAAAATGTAGTCCGGCGAAGCGGGCTGGGTACACTAGTAACTTAGAGAATTGATCTTCTTCACATGTTGAGGGTAGTTTGGACTACTTAAATCATTTTTAAGGTATATCTTTTAATATAAATAAATTGACGGAATAAAACATATAGCGATCGCTAATGACTTATAATAAACCAAGCGGCATTCCATTATGTTAGAAATATTTAGTAAGTAGGCGAACAAAATATAAATACTGAGTGGGCGAATTTTATACCAAGGGACCGAAAATGAAATCTCAAGCGATGAATAGAGTGCTGTAGTAAAGTAAAGTCTAAAGTTCCATATATAAAAAATGCATATCTACGCTATAGCAGCAACCGCGGTTGAATTGCTGTCTTTTTTGGATCAGTTCCATTGTCTCCGAAACTCTTCATCAGATGTAAATGATAATAATAATAATTTATTTACAAGAATGTAGGTACATTGAGATTTTATAATATTAAATAGGATCCAGTACATTCTACCAGTCGGAATATTTGACAAATATACACCGACTGGTAGAAATTTAAATGGGACCATTTCAGAATAAACCCCTTTTGAACAACAAAAGAATATTTCAAATCCGTCTTTATATGACGGAGCTACGCCCGACCAGAAATCCTTTCTCCCCTTTATAAGGAAGTCGTTTAAAAACTATAGCCTCCTGCGACGTTTGAGATAGTTCCCATTGCACAGTAAATTATTGTTTTGTGCTTAAATTTTTTGGAAAGGCAAAATTAAAAGAACTATTTGGATGCAGTTGATAAAGAGAATAGGTAGCTCATTTACTATAACGAGGGTGAGGCCTGTGGCGATCGTATGTTCTAAGCGTTAAGATATAGCGGAAACAAATTTCAACTATTCCCGCAAACCCCACGACCTGCAAAAAAGTGGATTGCAGTCTGCGAAATCAGGGAGAAAGGTTTTTATCTTGAAATCTTTCATTATATGTAACCAAAATTTTCTTTTTGAACCCTTAAACTGTTGATTCCAATTTAAAATTGCAATTTTCTTAATTTTCTCGCAAATTTAAAGTTTATGGCATTATTTAATTACCTTCTTATTACTTTAAGAGCACAGCTCATCAAGTCCTTCTTCGCTTTAACCGTCTATCTGTTATCTCTAGACTCTAAGCTGAAATCATCGCTTACGCTCTTAACTTGTAATTTAAAAAAAATAGGTTTCAACCAAATACTCTCATGTTGAAAAACATTTTATATTAAACTTATTTTCTTTCGAAAAAATTACTCACGTTTACGTTTCGTCTGACAAGTTTATTAAGGATCTACAAATAGTCATTGTCATTTTCAATCCGCATATTTCGTGTTTCATTATCACGAAACAGAGTTAAGACAATCTTAAATCAAACCTTGACCATAACAGCGTGTTATTTGGTTGCATAGTTTAGGAGACTATAAACTAGAATATCAATATTCCAAATCAGAAACCGGCCGAGAGGTTATCGCCTGCTTTTAAACCATCCAGGAACTTATTAAAATATACACAAAAACGGTCTACCTGTTTAGGAGGAGCTAGGTGACAAACATATGTAAAGAAGAATTATATATATCACCGTTTATATTTTAAACCTTTCTTGGACTTTCACGAATAGATCTAAATTAGCCAATTCGGTCCAGCCTTTCGCGAGGTTCAGTGAGACTAACGAACTACATTTCATTTATGCTATGCAAAGATAACGATTGTATACATTCTTACAATTAACTTCCAGCAATCTATTTATGCTTCCCCGGACGTCTGTCACAAAAAGCTTAGACTACTACAAAAGTTTATCTATAATTCGGTATATCCTTTCAGACGTTCAACGTAACTCTGGCAGAACCAGTGGTGATAACTCTACCGCCCATGTCAAAAGATGTGACACGTGCCAGCACAGTGCGGTTCAACTGCACAGCGGCTGGCAAACCCGAGCCCAACGTGACCTGGTACAAGAACGGGGAAAAGCTCACATTGGCTGGACGGGTGAGGATTTATTTGTTTTATATATTTATTAGTTGTGAACACAAGTCTACCAATCCGCACTTGGCCGGCGTGGTGGACTTCGGCCTAAACCATTATCATATCCAATGGTTTGTTGACAATTATGATGAAAACCCTTACACTAGCTTTTAAAGTGGAAAAACCATCGTGAGGAAACCCGCATGCCTAAGAGTTCTCCATAATGGTCTCCAGGGTGTGTGAAGACAACTTACTAGAAACGGTCATAAATAAGTGATATTGCCTTAGGAAAGTACAGAAAACCTTTGTGGGGCTGAGTATATGCTTTTATAAGTAAGAAAGTATTATTAGATTTACCATTACATAAGTTTAAAGAATGCATGTAAACACATTTAATACATCAAGGTTACTATACTATTGATGTTGATTGATGTTGGAAAAGAGCAACTGCTGAGTTTCTAGCCGGCTTCTTCTCGGTAGAATCTGCCTTCCGAACCGGTGTCAGAGTCACATACTTGACGTTTCAAAAGTGCTTATATTACTTGAAATAAATGAATTATGAATTTGAATTTTGCAAAATTTATTTTATGACTTGTTTCAGAGAAATCTACGCAGTTCAGTAGATCGCAAACGTTTGGAGCTGGTGATAAGTGGAGTTACATCGGATGATGCAGGTTAAGAGAGTTGCTATTCACACAATCTTACAAAACAGAGTTGTTGACAAAATTACGAGGTTCAGTTTCGCCTGAATTATCATGTGTTTAAAAAGTTTGGCTTACCGTTAGCTTGCTAACACCCAAAGCGTGATTTTATTAAGTTTGATCCTCTAAAGCGTGTGAAGTATTATTTGGTTTTCATTTACACGTTGTATAAATACTAGCTGTCCCTCGCGACGTCGTCCGCGTATAAGTTAACCTTAAAAGATAGACATATGCTGTCTTGGTCCTTTTTTAGTACTTTTAAAGAGCAACGATTTTATTATACATTTTACGTAGCGCACGCAGCGGAATTTTTCAAAAGGTAAAAAACCTCGATATTGAAACCATCTTCATTGGCGCTATGCTTCTATTGGCGTGATATATATAACCTTTAGTCCCTCAATAAATTAGCAATTCCACACTGGATGAATTTTTCAAATAGGACCAATTCCTGAGATATTTGCGTTCAAGTAAACAAGCAAACAAACAAACTTTTCAGCTTTATAAATTAGTAGATATAATAGGATATTACGACCATACAAATATTGCCATTAACCCTGAATTAAGCCTAGCTTGTGTTATGGGTGCTAAAATAACTTATAAATAATTTTTATGAATAATTTAAGTAAATAATTATAATATATATATAAACGTCCAGTCACTGAAAAACGTTCATCATTGAAACATTTTTCAGTTGTGGGAATCGAAACCACGACATTGGATTTAAAAAGAAGGGTCATTGCTAACTACGCCAATCAGTCGTTCAATATATGATTTTAATTAGAGCCATTCAAATACCACTTGCATGTCTGAAACTAATCAAACTGTTAAAAGTGTGAATGCTATCAATCAGTCTGCGTGGTGAACTATGGCCTAAACTCTGTAAGAGGAGTCCCGTAGATAAACGTATGCTGTCGCGGACTTTTTGTTAGTACTTTTAAAACAACATTGTTATACATTTACGTTGATTTTTTGATGAGCAAGTATTATATATTCGTTGTTGCAGGTGTATACCAGTGCTTCGCGTGGAATGGGATCTCGATGACGTCACGGTGGGCGCGGCTGAACGTTACGGGCGCGGGGGCGGACGCGCCGCGTGCGGTTGCGTGTGCGCCCGCCGGCGCCGCAGCCGTGTCCTTACGTTGGCTGCCGCCCGCAGAGAAGGTCATCGCCTACACCGTGGACATCACACCCACTGGTACGGAGATTTTAAGTTAAAGAACGCAGTTATATTGGATAGAAATAGGCTTTACTTTGCGGAAATCACGATATATTAGGAAAATTAAGCTTACTTTAAATTTCTTTAACAATTATTCATTGTAAAGTCAACGTCTCCTGAGGATCCGGTTTCGGAGCGAAACGTGCGTAGATTGTACATTGCCGAAGATTTGTTTGGTGTGGAGTATAAGGATTGAAGAAATTATAAATTACACCATACAGATTCTCCTGCTTTTCGCGGACTATAGCAAATTAAGCTTAATTTTCCTAATAATAACGCAGAACGCTTTGCTTCGCTTGACTATGAGCGTCATAATAAAGCTTAGAGTCACTCAGCGGGTGATGGAGACAGCTATGCTCGGAGTATCAGAAATGAGGAGATCCGTAGAAGAACCAGAGTTACTAACATAGCTCAACGAGTCGCGAAGCTTAAGTGGCAATGGGCGTGGCACATAGCTCGGAGAACGGATGGACGGTGGGGTCCCAAGGTTCTGGAATGGTTAGTAAGCGCCGCGTTCGTCGAACCTCAACGAGGTGGACAGGTGACAAGCGCGTCGCAGGTAGCCGCTAAACACAATCGCATCTGCTTGGTCCGTCAATTATTACTATAAATATACTTGCTTTAGTTATTTAAATGCTTTAATATAAATTTTTGTGCAGATAAACATGGCGGCGTGATCACAGGACAACCTCACATCAACACAGAGGAGATAATAAAAGTCCGGGAGCCGCTGGAACCCTATCTTTTTCAAGTAAGATTTTATTAAATCAAGGCGCAACGTGGGAGATACGTAGTGCTTTGTGACACATCTATTCACGGAAGCCACTATTTACATGTTAGAGCGTGAACAGACTGCTTGTATCTACTGAAGATTTGTTTGGTGTGGAGTGTATAAAGATTGCAGAAATTATAAATTACACCATACAGATTGTCCTGCTTTTCACGGATTTTAGCAAATTAAGCTTAATTTTTCATTACAAGGAAGGTTATGTATTTATATATGTGTGTATATATGTATGTTTGTACGTATGTATGTATGTATGTATGTATGTATGTATGTATGTATGTATGTATGTATGTATGTATGTGTGTTTGAATGTGTGTATGTATGTGAATGTGTATGTATATATATGTAATTATGCGTATGTACGTATGTATGTAAGTATGCATGTGTGTAACTGTTGTGTGTTTGTTGTACATGTGCGTATTTCGGTGCGCGTGTGTGTGTGTATATATATTTATGTGTGTATACAGTATGTATGTTAGAATGTATGTATGGTGTGTGAATGTATATTTCTTTAGCCGTTTAGGCTTGCGTATTTTTATGTGAGTTGTGTCAATAGATTCGCCATAGTCGTGAAACTGATACTGGGTAGTCGGAGGCATCTGCTCACTCCGAGATTTTGTTGCCCAAACTATATAACCAACCCAATTTTGAGAACTGAGAGTGTTATGCCTCCGACCGTTAGTAACATATTAAATCAATGCCTCCGACAGCGTTTCTTAACACTGTCAGCTAAAATTATTGGTAACCAAAACAAAATAATGTTTCTGTATTTTTGTATTGCCGCAGTCGCGTTCGTTCATATAAAATATATTTTTTGAAAAAAATGTTTGACCTTCAAGGTGCGGGCGTACATACCAGCCACAACTAAGAAGAACATAGCAAGCGATATGTCAGAAAGTGTGTTGTGCCAAGGACAAGGGGGTAATTATATCTTTTTATTCCTCTACAGATTAGCCCTCGACTGCGATCAATCATCAATAGTCTATACGCGAATGCAATTTCTTGCAAATTGCTTTCGTGATAGTATAGATATCTTCAGCGATAACATACCTAGTGTTAAGCTTAAGTTATGAAAAAGGTTTTTGCTTAAGTAATTCTATTTCCACAATATTTTGTTTTTTTTTCTTTTATTGGTAATTTATAATTTTTTTATATTATTTTTTTTTTTAGCTGTTTGCGGCAGCCTTATGTACCCAACGGATTTGCATGCTATGTTCGCATCGAGAAGGCACAATTGTATACACATGCCGAATAGTCCTATAGTTTATATTAGAGTAAGCAGTTGATTGTCAGTTTTGCGAACTTTTTTTTTTAATGTTAATTAAAAAAAAAAACGGTCCACTGCTCAACTAATGGCCTTTCTGAACAGAAAGCTTTGAAGTATAATCACCACGCTGGGCAGACGGGTTGTTGATTGCTGTAGATGGTATTGGCATAGAATGCTGCAGCCCCTTCTCCTGTATATTTCCTAAGTTGCCTCGTACGACATCCGCTGGCAGAGTTCGAGCCCCGGCACGCACCACTGACTTTTCGGAGTTATGTGCGCTTTGCGTTTAAGCAATTTAAATACCACTTGTTTTAAATGGTGAAGGAAAACATCTTGAGGTAACCTGCATGCCTGAGAGTTCTCCATAATGTTCTCAACGGCGTGTGAAGAATACCAATCCGCACTGGGCCAGCGTGGTAGACCCGTGCCTTGTTGTGGACAGTCAATGGGTTGTAAAATATTTTACGGTCTCCGACGTGGTCTGGCATAATTGAAATTGACGACGACTTGTCTCCCCCACATTGAATATAATGCCAAAGACGAGAACACTCTTTAAAAATGTTTATTATACTTCGTAGTGCCAATAAAACTGTCGAAGTTGGAGGACGACCAGATCCTAGTATCGTGGAAGCAGTTCGCAGACCAAACTCCTGGCGTTGTGCAGTGGATCCTGCAGTACAAACCTGATGATGGACACCAGACAACTCCAGAACACAACATCACGTTGGCAGCTCACGTTACTAACTATACTTTGATGGGTAAGCATTTTTTTTATTACAAAATTTACAAGTAACAAGTATCTAATGGTCCGCAATGCCCCACGTGGGAGTTACCTGAGTACCTTAAAATAATCTGAGAATTAAGACTGAGGAATGCCTTTTAAATAAATCTGTATAAAAATAAGCGAAAGCTGACATGATTAAAAAACCTAGATTGTAGTACCACATATATCCATTAAATATTTGTTTAAGAATCTTTCCAAAACTGATACCTACGATTCGGATACATACTGATACCTACATTCATTTCAAATAAGTCCATATATGTTTAAACAGCATTTAATGCATGAAACAAATCTGGCCCTGTAGCTAAAATTGGGTTTGATAACTCATTGTAATATCAACCGAAATTTCCTAAGATGACGAAGCTGACATTATCATAGCAACCACAGATTTATAAACATTAATTGTGAATCCGGTCAAAGCTATCAAATTCAAATATTTTTTGTGCTAGTGTTTACATCCTCATTGCATCGGTGTTTCTATACTATCTTATATCTATGTTTGTTTCCTTGCCCTATGAGCCGCCTGAAAGAGATAGCTATGTAGCGATAAGGCCACCAAATGGTACCCTCTTGCTCTAATGTGATTATATCTCTGTAACTTTTATTTATTTGGTGTACAATAAAAGTGTATTCATACATTCATCTTATGATTTGAAGAGTTTGTAATATGTTTAAGTATGTGTCTTGACATTTTTTTTTTATTGTAGCTCCTGAATCAGACCCCTTGCTGGTAAGGCTCTTGGGATCCAGGACTCTCGAGTGGCTCCACCAGAATCTGACGCTGGTGCCGTGGACGTCCACTTCCGCTGCTGGACAGGATACCGACGATGGGTGAGGTTCTGGTCTCCAAGACTATGACATTTTAATCAATTAATTACGATCTTTAATAGAGACGTCATTGATAGTCTGTATCTTTGATCATGTGTAATAGTGGTATTGTTTAATAAATATACTACGACAATACACACAGCGCCATCTAGCCCCAAAGTAAGCGTAGCTTTTATGGGTACTAAGACGACTGATGAATATTTTTATGAGTAATATACATAAATACTTATAGTATTCAGATAAACACCCAGCCATTGAAAAACATTCATGTTCATCAAACAGACATTTTCTAGTTGAATCAGGAATCGAACCCTTCGGAGGCCTTGGACTCAGGTAGCAGGGTCTCTCCACTGCGCCAGTCGGCCGTAATACTTAGTGCATGTAGTTTTGCACTTGTTTTTTGAATGCCCAATTGGTAGAGACAAGAACAATTTTCAATTTAAATGCATAGATATTTAATTAAAAACTTTTTTTATAAAACAACATACTCTTTTGAAAAGCCTTAAAAATTATGGACATTTCTAGTAACATTTTATAAATAAGGAAGTTTCTCTATATTCTATAAACAGAGAGGTGAAAGTGATCCCTCAAGACTTAGAGGTGACTGAGGTGGCTGAAAGAAGTTTCACATTGCGCTGGCGGTGTGAGGACGCTACTAGGTACACCTTCCTAATCTGCGTAAGGAGAGTGGATGGGAACGACGATTGTCAAGAAAGGTTGGTGATACGGAGTACTTTATCTTTGGTAACGACAGGTTTAACAGTATAGGCGGAATTCTCCATATTTCAAAATTTTTAAAAGTGTAGTGAAGCTATTTTGTTAATTTCTTTTTTTCTTGAAAACTAATTATTTTAGAAAATCTGACTCTCAAAAATGATCAAAAACTCACCTTTTACTGCCGTGTTCAAACGCCTCAAAAACAAACATGAAAACTAAATAACATGAAAGAAAGTGGGAGCGATAGAAATCTTCCTTGAAACCAAAAATTCTAATAATACTTCATGCCAAAAATAAATGGATCAGCTCAGTTTTGGATGTGAAAACAGGGGATTTCGAAACGTCTATAACGTTATTTATTTTTGGTGAAACCGGTCTATGCTGCATCTGTCCCTATGGCACTTTACGGGTGATGACAGGCTTAGCGCGACGGCGATATTTTTTTTCAAATACCTGTTCAACAAATTTGTCTCAGCTAGACCATATTCTCGAGGCCTTCATTAAAATTCTTTCAACCTAAAAATGCCTAAGGAAGTTACGCCTAATCAAAGTAGATTCCTACGCATACATTTAGCTTTCACTATCACACACATATCTAACTTGTCTATTGTTTTTGCCAAGAGGTGAGTTACTTTGTGTTTGTATTATCATATTTTTCATGTTTCGTGTGCTTATTAAAAAAAACCGAATTTAATTTTTTTTCGTGTCCCCTACTTTACGATCCGCCGAATCTGTTTCGTAACTTTAGACGGCGCCTAACGTTGTTAGATACCACATAAGAGTTTGTGAACCGTTTTTTTCTCTCTAGGAATCACTAGGAATCTGATTTAGGTGAGTCCTAGGTTTCCTAAAAAAGGCATAGTGATTAAGTTACATTTTTAATTGTTTTCAGTTACGATACCAGTGCAAAAATAGAAGGGCTGCAACCAGATAGCAAATACGAGGTTCGAGTGCAAGTTCGGGTACCTGGCCGGACTCTTGGAGGAGCATTCACTGCTCCTTATTATGTCACTACACTATCTAAAGGTTCGTGAATATAATAAAATGCATCACTATAGCTTTTATCTTCGTTTTTGTAATCGCTGTTGTAGATGGCCTATTTTATATTGAGTTTTCAATATTTATATATTGGAAACTCAATATATAAAAATTGATAATAAATGAAATGCAACATTCTTTTTGCTACCAGTGCCGAGCAGGCCAAGAGGCGTAAATATGAAAACCTGGATAGCAGCTTTCATTTTTGTGCCTTTTGGAGAAGAGACTTTGGGACCGTGGGGCCCGGAGGCAAGAGCCCTTTTCAAAGAATTATCGAAAAGGGTTATCGAGTCTTCCGGTGATCCTAGAGCGGGCAGTTACCTTTTTATTTAGTTTTAAATAGTTTATTTTAGGTTATATTTGTTAAATAATATTCTTTTTTGCAAAAATAAAAATACAAAGTTTGGAAATTTGGATAGTACTAGGCGTTACTTAGCGAAAACTTCAAATTAGTGAAAAAATTCTAACACAAGTACTAAATTTTAGTCAAATCATATATGTATATATACCTACTCTGTATTAAAAAAGTTGCTGGAGAAAATCAGGAATATTTTGATAAAAATGAGAAAATAAAAATTGAGATGGTGACAAAAATGTGAACTTCGAAACCGGACCTGACCTGACAGGGTATGCATAAAGCAGGCACGTGGGATAAAATGGAAAAATCTCAATACTATACGAGATAGATAAAAAAATATGGTAGGCAATACTTTTGCGCATGTATGAAGTGCACGGCACTGATTGTCTTATAATATACCGGCTAATTATTTATTTATTTATTTGGGTTACCAAACAACAACACGGTATCATATTACACAATGGTATACATAGTACAAATAATTACTCAATGCGGCGTCAACTGCGTAAACCACGTATAACAAGAAATATTTGTTAATGGGGCTTATTCAAAACCTAATAAAACATTATTGTTGTTGTTTCTACAAAAATACAAACAAAAAAAAATTGTTGGATGGAAATCTTACAATTATTTATTAATATATTGTGATCGCAATATTTTGTCTGTAACAGTCATTGATTATCACCCGGAATACCAGTATAGACTATTTTAAACGATCTATGACCAATATTTGATTAACAGATTGTGATTTATCGGCTGTAAGTCTGTTAATCAAATAAGCTGTTTAATACTATATATGGAACTTCTAAAGTCCCTACTATATTGTGGCCGAGTATCTAGAAGTCCTTTTAAGCATACCACATTTACATTGACACATTTCTTACAGGACCCCATCGTTTCAAAGACCTCAAGTACAAATACGTCAACTCGAGT